>NC_088422.1:105011345-105014235 GCF_034236695.1 Oncorhynchus nerka
TAACTACAGACTCATGGTTCTTGGGTTTCCCTCAATATAACTACAGACTCATGGTTCCTGTGTTTCCCTCAATATAAATACAGACTCATGGTTCTTGGGTTTCTCTCAATATAACTACAAAGACTCATGGCTCCTGCTTTTTCCCTCAATATAACTACAGACTCATGGTTCTTGGGTTTCCCTCAATATAACTACAGACTCATGGTTCCTGTGTTTCCCCTCAATATAACTACAGACTCATGGTTCCTGTGTTTCGCCTCAATATAACTACAGACTCATGGTTCTGGTTCTCTTCAATATAACTACAGACTCATGGTTCTTGTTTCTCAATATAACTACAAGACTCATGGTTCTTGCTTCTCAATATAACTACAAAGACTCATGGTTCTTGGGTTTCTCAATATAACTACAGACTCATGGTTCCTGTGTTTTCAATATAACTACAGACTCATGGTTCTTGGGTTTCCCTCAATATAACTACAAAGACTCATGGTTCTTGGGTTTCCCTCAATATAACTACAGACTCATGGTTCCTGTGTTTCCCTCAATATAACTACAGACTCATGGTTCTTGGGTTTCCCTCAACATAACTACAGACTCATGGATCCAGTGTTTCCCTCAATATAACTACAGACAGGGCTCCGGGCAGCCGAGCGGAAATGGAGGAAAACTCGCCTCCCTGCGGACCTGGCATCCTTTCATTCCCTCCTCTCTACATTTTCCTCTTCTGTCTCTGCTGCTAAAGCCACTTTCTACCACTCTAAATTCCAAGCATCTGCCTCTAACCCTAGGAAGCTCTTTGCCACCTTCTCCTCCCTCCTGAATCCTCCCCCCCCCTCCTCCCTCTCTGCAGATGACTTCGTCAACCATTTTGAAAAGAAGGTCGACGACATCCGATCCTCGCTTGCTAAGTCAAACGACACCGCTGGTTCTGCTCACACTGCCCTACCCTGTGCTCTGACCTCTTTCTCCCTCTCTCTCCAGATGAAATCTCGCGTCTTGTGACGGCCGGCCGCCCAACAACCTGCCCGCTTGACCCTATCCCCTCCTCTCTTCTCCAGACCATTTCCGAAGACCTTCTCCCTTACCTCACCTCGCTCATCAACTCATCCCTGACCGCTGGCTACGTCCCTTCCGTCTTCAAGAGAGCGAGAGTTGCACCCCTTCTGAAAAAACCTACACTCGATCCCTCCGATGTCAACAACTACAGACCAGTATCCCTTCTTTCTTTTCTCTCCAAAACTCTTGAACGTGCCGTCCTTGGCCAGCTCTCCCGCTATCTCTCTCAGAATGACCTTCTTGATCCAAATCAGTCAGGTTTCAAGACTAGTCATTCAACTGAGACTGCTCTTCTCTGTATCACGGAGGCGCTCCGCACTGCTAAAGCTAACTCTCTCTCCTCTGCTCTCATCCTTCTAGACCTATCGGCTGCCTTCGATACTGTGAACCATCAGATCCTCCTCTCCACCCTCTCCGAGTTGGGCATCTCCGGCGCGGCCCACGCTTGGATTGCGTCCTACCTGACAGGTCGCTCCTACCAGGTGGCGTGGCGAGAATCTGTCTCCTCACCACGTGCTCTCACCACTGGTGTCCCCCAGGGCTCTGTTCTAGGCCCTCTCCTATTCTCGCTATACACCAAGTCACTTGGCTCTGTCATAACCTCACATGGTCTCTCCTATCATTGCTATGCAGACGACACACAATTAATCTTCTCCTTTCCCCCTTCTGATGACCAGGTGGCGAATCGCATCTCTGCATGTCTGGCAGACATATCAGTGTGGATGACGGATCACCACCTCAAGCTGAACCTCGGCAAGACGGAGCTGCTCTTCCTCCCGGGGAAGGACTGCCCGTTCCATGATCTCGCCATCACGGTTGACAACTCCATTGTGTCCTCCTCCCAGAGCGCTAAGAACCTTGGCGTGATCCTGGACAACACCCTGTCGTTCTCAACTAACATCAAGGCGGTGGCCCGTTCCTGTAGGTTCATGCTCTACAACATCCGCAGAGTACGACCCTGCCTCACACAGGAAGCGGCGCAGGTCCTAATCCAGGCACTTGTCATCTCCCGTCTGGATTACTGCAACTCGCTGTTGGCTGGGCTCCCTGCCTGTGCCATTAAACCCCTACAACTCATCCAGAACGCCGCAGCCCATCTGGTGTTCAAGTTCTCTCACGTCACCCCGCTCCTCCGCTCTCTCCACTGGCTTCCAGTTGAAGCTCGCATCCGCTACAAGACCATGGTGCTTGCCTACGGAGCTGTGAGGGGAACGGCACCTCAGTACCTCCAGGCTCTGATCAGGCCCTACACCCAAACAAGGGCACTGCGTTCATCCACCTCTGGCCTGCTCGCCTCCCTACCACTGAGGAAGTACAGTTCCCGCTCAGCCCAGTCAAAACTGTTCGCTGCTCTGGCCCCCCAATGGTGGAACAAACTCCCTCACGACGCCAGGACTGTGGAGTCAATCACCACCTTCCGGAGACACCTGAAACCCCACCTCTTTAAGGAATACCTAGGATAGGATAAAGTAATCCTTCTCACCCCCCTTAAAAGATTTAGATGCACTATTGTAAAGTGGCTGTTCCACTGGATGTCATAAGGTGAATGCACCAATTTGTAAGTCGCTCTGGATAAGAGCGTCTGCTAAATGACTTAAATGTAATGTAAATGTTCCTGTGTGTCCCTCAATATAACTACAGACTCATGGTTCCTGTGTTTCCCTCAATATAACTACAGACTGATGGTTCCTGTGTTTCCCTCAATATAACTACAGACTAATGGTTCCTGTGTGTCCCTCAATATAACTACAGACTCATGGTTCCTGTGTTTCCCTCAATATAACTACAGACGGATGGTTCCTGTGTTTCCCTCAATATAACTACAGACTCA
>NC_088422.1:105014735-105047737 GCF_034236695.1 Oncorhynchus nerka
GACCAGAGCTAGAGGTTGTTCTACAGGGTTTGTCTTGGCTCCGCGACATGAGGTTTGAGTCCCAAATGGCTCACTATTCCCCACAAAGTGCACTACAAAACCCTGGTCAGCAGTAGTGTACTATATAGGGCATAAGGTGCCGATAGAGACGAGGAAGAGAGAGGGGGCCAGCTAAAGATTAATTACTGTTACTGTGTAATGGATTAGAAAACACAGGACACATGTTCTCACAGAAACAGTAAGTTTATATAATGTCCGATATACCACTGGAGCTACACTAGGATATAAACTACTGGAGTTACACAATAAAACTACTGGAGTTACACTAGGATATAAACTACTGGAGTTACACAATAAAACTACTGGAGCTACACTAGGATATAAACTACTGGAGTTACACTATAAAACTACTGGAGTTACACTAGGATATAAACTACTGGAGTTACACTATAAACCACTGGAGTTACACTATAAACTACTGGAGCTACACTAGGATATAAACTACTGGAGTTACACTAGGATATAAACTTCTGGAGTTACACTATAAACTACTGGAGTTACACTATTAGCTACTGGAGTTACACTATAAACTACTGGAGTTACACTATTAGCTACTGGAGTTACACTATAAACTACTGGAGTTACACTATAAAACTACTGGAGTTACACTAGGATATAAACTACTGGAGTTACACTATAAACTACTGTAGTTACACTAGGATATAAACTACTGGAGTTACACTAGGGTATAAACTACTGGAGTTACATTATAAACTACTGGAGTTACACTAGGATATAAACTACTGGAGTTACACTATAAACTACTGGAGTTACACTAGGATATAAACTACTGGAGTTACACTAGGATATAAACTACTGGAGTTACACTATAAACTACTGGAGTTACACTATAAACTACTGGAGTTACACTAGGATAGAAACTACTGGAGTTACACTAGGATATAAACTACTGGAGTTACACTAGGATATATACTACTGGAGTTACACTAGGATATATACTACTGGAGTTACACTAGGGTATAAACTACTGGAGTTACACTATAAACTACTGGAGTTACACTAGGATATAAACTACTGGAGTTACACTATAAACTACTGGAGATACACTAGGATATAAACTACTGGAGTTACACTATAAAACTACTGGAGTTACACTAGGATATATACTACTGCAGTTACACTAGGATAAAAACTACTGGAGTTACACTATAAACTACTGGAGTTACACTAGGATATAAACTACTGGAGTTACACTAGGATATAAACTACTGGAGTTACACTAGGATATAAACTACTGGAGTTACACTATAAACTACTGGAGTTACACTAGGATATAAACTACTGGAGTTACACTAGGATATAAACTACTGGAGTTACACTAGGATATAAACTACTGGAGATACACTAGGATATATACTACTGGAGTTACACTAGGATATAAACTACTGGAGTTACACTAGGATATATACTACTGGAGTTACACTAGGATATAAACTACTGGAGTTACACTAGGATATAAACTACTGGAGTTACACTAGGATATAAACTACTGCAGTTACACTAGGATATAAACCACTGGAGTTACACTAGGATATAAACTACTGGGTTACTATAAACTACTGGAGTTACACTATAAACTACTGGAGTTACACTATAAACTACTGGAGTTACACTAGGATATAAACTACTGGAGTTACACTAGGATATAAACTACTGGAGTTACACTATAAACTACTGGAGTTACACTATTAGCTACTGGAGTTACACTAGGATATAAACCTACTGGAGTTACACTAGGATATAAACCTACTGGAGTTACACTATAAACTACTGGAGTTACACTAGGATATAAACTACTGTAGTTACACTATAAAACTACTGGATTACACTATAAACTACTGGAGTTACACTAGGATATAAACTACTGGAGTTACACTAGGATATAAACTACTGGAGTTACACTAGGATATAAACTACTGGAGTTACACTATAAACTACTGGAGTTACACTAGGATATAAACTACTGGAGTTACACTAGGATATAAACTACTGGAGTTACACTATAAAACTACTGGAGTTACACTATAAACTACTGTAGTTACACTATAAAACTACTGAGTTACACTATAAACTACTGGAGTTACACTAGGATATAAACTACTGGAGTTACACTAGGATATAAACTACTGGAGTTACACTAGGATATAAACTACTGGAGTTACACTATAAAATACTGGAGTTACACTATAAACTACTGGAGTTACACTATAAACTACTGGAGTTACACTATAAACTACTGGAGTTACACTATAAACTACTGGAGTTACACTGGGATATAAACTACTGGAGTTACTCTAGGATATAAACTACTGGAGTTACACTAGGATATAAACTACTGGAGTTACACTATAAACTACTGGAGTTACACTATAAACTACTGGAGTTACACTAGAATATAAACTACTGGAGTTACACTAGGATATAAACTACTGGAGTTACACTATACACTACTGGAGTTACACTAGGATATAAACTACTGGAGTTACACTAGGATATAAACTACTGGAGTTACACTAGGATATAAACTACTGGAGTTACTCTAGGATATAAACTACTGGAGTTACACTATAAACTACTGGAGTTACACTAGGATATAAACTCCTGGAGTTACACTATAAACTACTGGAGTTACACTAGGATATAAACTACTGGAGTTACACTAGGATATAAACTACTGGAGTTACACTAGGATATAAATTACTGGAGTTACACTATAAACTACTGGAGTTACACTATAAACTACTGGAGTTACTCTAGGATATAAACTACTGGAGTTACACTAGGGTATAAACTACTGGAGTTACACTATAAACTACAGGAGTTACACTAGGATATAAACTACTGGAGTTACTCTAGGATATAAACTACTGGAGTTACACTATAAACTACTGGAGTTACACTAGGATATAAACTACTGGAGTTACACTAGGATATAAACTACTGGAGTTACTCTATGATATAAACTACTGGAGTTACACTATAAACTACTGGAGTTACACTATAAACTACTGGAGTTACACTAGGATATAAACTACTGGAGTTACACTAGGATATAAACTACTGGAGTTACACTATAAACTACTGGAGTTACACTATAAACTACTGGAGTTACACTAGGATAAAACTACTGGAGTTACACTATAAAACTACTGGAGTTACACTATAAACTACTGGAGTTACACTAGGATATAAACTACTGGAGTTACACTAGGATATAAACTACTGGAGTTACACTAGGATATAAACTACTGGAGTTACACTATAAAACTACTGGAGTTACACTATGATATAAACTACTGGAGTTACACTAGGATATAAACTACTGGAGTTACACTAGGATATAAACTACTGGAGTTACACTAGGATATAAACTACTGGAGTTACACTAGGATATAAACTACTGGAGTTACACTATAAACTACTGGATTATAAAACTACTGGAGTTACACTAGGATATAAACTACTGGAGTTACACTAGATATAAACTACTGGAGTTACACTAGGATATAAACTACTGGAGTTACACTATAAACCACTGGAGTTACACTAGGATATAAACTACTGGAGTTACACTATAAACTACTGGAGTTACACTATAAACTACTGGAGTTACACTAGGATATAAACTACTGGAGTTACACTATAAAATACTGGAGTTACACTATAAACTACTGGAGTTACACTATAAACTACTGGAGTTACACTAGGATATAAACTACTGGAGTTACACTATAAACTACTGGAGTTACACTATAAACTACTGGAGTTACACTAGGATATATACTACTGGAGTTACACTAGGATATAAACTACTGGAGTTACACTAGGATATAAACTACAGGAGATAAACTAGGATATATACTACTGGAGTTACACTATAAACTACTGGAGTTCACTAGGATATAAACTACTGGAGTTACACTAGGATATAAACTACTGGAGTTACACTATAAAACTACTGGAGTTACACTAGGATATAAACTCCTGGAGTTACACTATAAACTACTGGAGTTACACTAGGATATAAACTACTGGAGTTACACTAGAATATAAACTACTGGAGTTACACTATAAAACCTACTGGAGTTACACTAGGATATAAACTACTGGAGTTACACTATAAACCTACTGGAGTTACACTAGGATATAAACTACTGGAGTTACACTATAAACTACTGGAGTTACACTATAAACCTACTGGAGTTACACTAGGATATAAACTACTGGAGTTACACTAGGATATAAACTACTGGAGTTACACTAGAATATAAACTACTGGAGTTACACTATAAACTACTGGAGTTACACTAAAAACTACTGGAGTTACACTATAAACTACTGGAGTTACACTATAAACTACTGGAGTTACACTATAAACTACTGGAGTTAAACTAGGATATAAACTACTGGAGTTACACTATAAACTACTGGAGTTACACTATAAACTACTGGAGTTACACTAGGATATAAACTACTGGAGTTACACTAGGATATAAACTACTGGAGTTACACTATAAACTACTGGAGTTAAACTAGGATATAAACTACTGGAGTTACACTAGGATATAAACTACTGGAGTTACACTATAAACTACTGGAGTTACACTAGGATATAAACTACTGGAGTTACACTAAAACTACTGGAGTTACACTAGGATATAAACTACTGGAGTTACACTAGAATATAAACTACTGGAGTTACACTAGGATATAAACTACTGGAGTTACACTATAAACTACTGGAGTTACACTAGGATATAAACTACTGGAGTTACACTAGGATATAAACTACTGGAGTTACACTAGGATATAAACTACTGGAGATACACTAGGATATAAACTACTGGAGTTACACTATAAACTACTAGAGTTACACTAGGATATAAACTACTGGAGTTACACTAGGATATAAACTACTGGAGTTACACTATAAACTACTGGAGTTACACTAGGATATAAACTACTGGAGTTACACTAGAATATAAACTACTGGAGTTACACTAGGATATAAACTACTGGAGTTACACTATAAACTACTGGAGTTACACTAGGATATAAACTACTGGAGTTACACTAGGATATAAACTACTGGAGTTACACTAGGATATAAACTACTGGAGATACACTAGGATATATACTACTGGAGTTACACTAGGATATAAACTACTGGAGTTACACTAGGATATATACTACTGGAGTTACACTAGGATATAAACTACTGGAGTTACACTAGGATATAAACTACTGGAGTTACACTAGGATATAAACTACTGCAGTTACACTAGGATATAAACCACTGGAGTTACACTAGGATATAAACTACTGGAGTTACACTATAAAACTACTGGAGTTACACTAGGATATAAACTCCTGGAGTTACACTATAAACTACTGGATTACACTAATATAAACTACTGGAGTTACACTATATAAACTACTGGAGTTACACTATAAACCTACTGGAGTTACACTAGGATATAAACTACTGGAGTTACACTATAAACCTACTGGAGTTACACTATGATATAAACTACTGGAGTCACACTATAAACTACTGGAGTTACACTAAAAACTACTGGAGTTACACTAGGATATAAACTACTGGAGTTAAACTAGGATAGAAACTACTGGAGTTACACTAGGATATAAACTACTGGAGTTACACTATAAAACTACTGGAGTTACACTATACACTACTGGAGTTACACTATAAACTACTGGAGTTACACTATAAACTACTGGATATAAACTACTGGAGTTAAACTAGGATATAAACTACTGGAGTTACACTATAAACTACTGGAGTTACACTATAAACTACTGGAGTTACACTAGGATATAAACTACTGGAGTTACACTAGGATATAAACTACTGGAGTTACACTATAAACTACTGGAGTTAAACTAGGATATAAACTACTGGAGTTACACTAGGATATAAACTACTGGAGTTACTATACACTACTGGAGTTACACTAGGATATAAACTACTGGAGTTACACTAAAACTACTGGAGTTACACTAGGATATATACTACTGGAGTTACACTATAAACTACTGGAGTTACACTATAAACTACTGGAGTTACAATATAAACTACTGGAGTTACACTAGAATATAAACTACTGGAGTTACTCTAGGATATAAACTACTGGAGTTACACTAGGATATAAACTACTGGAGATACACTAGGATATAAACTACTGGAGTTACACTATAAACTACTAGAGTTACACTAGGATATAAACTACTGGAGTTACACTAGGATATAAACTACTGGAGTTACACTATAAACTACTGGAGTTACACTAGGATATAAACTACTGGAGTTACACTAGAATATAAACTACTGGAGTTACACTAGGATATAAACTACTGGAGTTACACTATAAACTACTGGAGTTACACTAGGATATAAACTACTGGAGTTACACTAGGATATAAACTACTGGAGTTACACTAGGATATAAACTACTGGAGATACACTAGGATATATACTACTGGAGTTACACTAGGATATAAACTACTGGAGTTACACTAGGATATATACTACTGGAGTTACACTAGGATATAAACTACTGGAGTTACACTAGGATATAAACTACTGGAGTTACACTAGGATATAAACTACTGCAGTTACACTAGGATATAAACCACTGGAGTTACACTAGGATATAAACTACTGGAGTTACACTATAAACTACTGGAGTTACACTATAAACTACTGGAGTTACACTATTAGCTACTGGAGTTACACTAGGATATAAGCCTACTGGAGTTACACTAGGATATAAACCTACTGGAGTTACACTATAAACTACTGGAGTTACACTAGGATATAAACTACTGTAGTTACACTATAAAACTACTGGAGTTACACTATAAACTACTGGAGTTACACTAGGATATAAACTACTGGAGTTACACTAGGATATAAACTACTGGAGTTACACTAGGATATAAACTACTGGAGTTACACTATAAACTACTGGAGTTACACTAGGATATAAACTACTGGAGTTACACTAGGATATAAACTACTGGAGTTACACTATAAAACTACTGGAGTTACACTATAAACTACTGTAGTTACACTATAAAACTACTGGAGTTACACTATAAACTACTGGAGTTACACTAGGATATAAACTACTGGAGTTACACTAGGATATAAACTACTGGAGTTACACTAGGATATAAACTACTGGAGTTACACTATAAAATACTGGAGTTACACTATAAACTACTGGAGTTACACTATAAACTACTGGAGTTACACTATAAACTACTGGAGTTACACTATAAACTACTGGAGTTACACTGGGATATAAACTACTGGAGTTACTCTAGGATATAAACTACTGGAGTTACACTAAGATATAAACTACTGGAGTTACACTATAAACTACTGGAGTTACACTATAAACTACTGGAGTTACACTAGAATATAAACTACTGGAGTTACACTAGGATATAAACTACTGGAGTTACACTATACACTACTGGAGTTACACTAGGATATAAACTACTGGAGTTACACTAGGATATAAACTACTGGAGTTACACTAGGATATCAACTACTGGAGTTACTCTAGGATATAAACTACTGGAGTTACACTATAAACTACTGGAGTTACACTATAAACTACTGGAGTTACACTATAAACTACTGGAGTTACACTATAAACTACTGGAGTTACACTAGGATATAAACTACTGGAGTTACACTATAAACTACTGGAGTTACACTATAAACTACTGGAGTTACACTAGGATATAAACTACTGGAGTTACACTATAAAACTACTGGAGTTACACTATAAACTACTGGAGTCACACTAGAATATAAACTACTGGAGTTACACTAGGATATAAACTACTGGAGTTACACTAGGATATAAACTACTGGAGTTACACTATAAACTACTGGAGTTACACTAGGATATAAACTACTGGAGTTACACTAGAATATAAACTACTGGAGTTACACTAGGATATAAACTACTGGAGTTACACTATAAACTACTGGAGTTACACTAGGATATAAACTACTGGAGTTACACTAGGATATAAACTACTGGAGTTACACTAGGATATAAACTACTGGAGATACACTAGGATATATACTACTGGAGTTACACTAGGATATAAACTACTGGAGTTACACTAGGATATATACTACTGGAGTTACACTAGGATATAAACTACTGGAGTTACACTAGGATATAAACTACTGGAGTTACACTAGGATATAAACTACTGCAGTTACACTAGGATATAAACCACTGGAGTTACACTAGGATATAAACTACTGGAGTTACACTATAAAACTACTGGAGTTACACTAGGATATAAACTCCTGGAGTTACACTATAAACTACTGGAGTTACACTAGGATATAAACTACTGGAGTTACACTAGAATATAAACTACTGGAGTTACACTATAAACCTACTGGAGTTACACTAGGATATAAACTACTGGAGTTACACTATAAACCTACTGGAGTTACACTAGGATATAAACTACTGGAGTTACACTATAAACTACTGGAGTTACACTATAAACCTACTGGAGTTACACTAGGATATAAACTACTGGAGTTACACTAGGATATAAACTACTGGAGTTACACTAGAATATAAACTACTGGAGTTACACTATAAACTACTGGAGTTACACTAAAAACTACTGGAGTTACACTATAAACTACTGGAGTTACACTATAAACTACTGGAGTTACACTATAAACTACTGGAGTTAAACTAGGATATAAACTACTGGAGTTACACTATAAACTACTGGAGTTACACTATAAACTACTGGAGTTACACTAGGATATAAACTACTGGAGTTACACTAGGATATAAACTACTGGAGTTACACTATAAACTACTGGAGTTAAACTAGGATATAAACTACTGGAGTTACACTAGGATATAAACTACTGGAGTTACACTATAAACTACTGGAGTTACACTAGGATATAAACTACTGGAGTTACACTAAAACTACTGGAGTTACACTAGGATATAAACTACTGGAGTTACACTAGAATATAAACTACTGGAGTTACACTAGGATATAAACTACTGGAGTTACACTATAAACTACTGGAGTTACACTAGGATATAAACTACTGGAGTTACACTAGGATATAAACTACTGGAGTTACACTAGGATATAAACTACTGGAGATACACTAGGATATAAACTACTGGAGTTACACTATAAACTACTGGAGTTACACTAGGATATAAACTACTGGAGTTACACTAGGATATAAACTACTGGAGTTACACTATAAACTACTGGAGTTACACTAGGATATAAACTACTGGAGTTACACTAGAAATATAAACTACTGGAGTTACACTAGGATATAAACTACTGGAGTTACACTATAAACTACTGGAGTTACACTAGGATATAAACTACTGGAGTTACACTAGGATATAAACTACTGGAGTTACACTAGGATATAAACTACTGGAGATACACTAGGATATATACTACTGGAGTTACACTAGGATATAAACTACTGGAGTTACACTAGGATATATACTACTGGAGTTACACTAGGATATAAACTACTGGAGTTACACTAGGATATAAACTACTGGAGTTACACTAGGATATAAACTACTGCAGTTACACTAGGATATAAACCACTGGAGTTACACTAGGATATAAACTACTGGAGTTACACTATAAACTACTGGAGTTACACTATAAAACTACTGGAGTTACACTATTAGCTACTGGAGTTACACTAGGATATAAACCTACTGGAGTTACACTAGGATATAAACCTACTGGAGTTACACTATAAACTACTGGAGTTACACTAGGATATAAACTACTGTAGTTACACTATAAAACTACTGGAGTTACACTATAAACTACTGGAGTTACACTAGGATATAAACTACTGGAGTTACACTAGGATATAAACTACTGGAGTTACACTAGGATATAAACTACTGGAGTTACACTATAAACTACTGGAGTTACACTAGGATATAAACTACTGGAGTTACACTAGGATATAAACTACTGGAGTTACACTATAAAACTACTGGAGTTACACTATAAACTACTGTAGTTACACTATAAAACTACTGGAGTTACACTATAAACTACTGGAGTTACACTAGGATATAAACTACTGGAGTTACACTAGGATATAAACTACTGGAGTTACACTAGGATATAAACTACTGGAGTTACACTATAAAATACTGGAGTTACACTATAAACTACTGGAGTTACACTATAAACTACTGGAGTTACACTATAAACTACTGGAGTTACACTATAAACTACTGGAGTTACACTGGGATATAAACTACTGGAGTTACTCTAGGATATAAACTACTGGAGTTACACTAAGATATAAACTACTGGAGTTACACTATAAACTACTGGAGTTACACTATAAACTACTGGAGTTACACTAGAATATAAACTACTGGAGTTACACTAGGATATAAACTACTGGAGTTACACTATACACTACTGGAGTTACACTAGGATATAAACTACTGGAGTTACACTAGGATATAAACTACTGGAGTTACACTAGGATATAAACTACTGGAGTTACTCTAGGATATAAACTACTGGAGTTACACTATAAACTACTGGAGTTACACTATAAACTACTGGAGTTACACTATAAACTACTGGAGTTACACTATAAACTACTGGAGTTACACTAGGATATAAACTACTGGAGTTACACTATAAACTACTGGAGTTACACTATAAACTACTGGAGTTACACTAGGATATAAACTACTGGAGTTACACTATAAAACTACTGGAGTTACACTATAAACTACTGGAGTCACACTAGAATATAAACTACTGGAGTTACACTAGGATATAAACTACTGGAGTTACACTATAAAACTACTGGAGTTACACTATGATATAAACTACTGGAGTTACACTAGGATATAAACTACTGGAGTTACACTAGGATATAAACTACTGGAGTTACACTAGGATATAAACTACTGGAGTTACACTAGGATATAAACTACTGGAGTTACACTAGGATATAAACTACTGGAGTTACACTATAAACCACTGGAGTTACACTAGGATATAAACTACTGGAGTTACACTATAAACTACTGGAGTTACACTATAAACTACTGGAGTTACACTAGGATATAAACTACTGGAGTTACACTATAAAATACTGGAGTTACACTATAAACTACTGGAGTTACACTATAAACTACTGGAGTTACACTAGGATATAAACTACTGGAGTTACACTATAAAATACTGGAGTTACACTATAAACTACTGGAGTTACACTAGGATATATACTACTGGAGTTACACTAGGATATAAACTACTGGAGTTACACTAGGATATAAACTACAGGAGATAAACTAGGATATATACTACTGGAGTTACACTATAAACTACTGGAGTTCACTAGGATATAAACTACTGGAGTTACACTAGGATATAAACTACTGGAGTTACACTATAAAACTACTGGAGTTACACTAGGATATAAACTACTGGAGTTACACTATAAACTACTGGAGTTACACTAGGATATATACTACTGGAGTTACACTAGGATATAAACTACTGGAGTTACACTAGGATATAAACTACTGGAGTTACACTAGGATATAAACTACTGCAGTTACACTAGGATATAAACCACTGGAGTTACACTAGGATATAAACTACTGGAGTTACACTATAAACTACTGGAGTTACACTATAAACTACTGGAGTTACACTATTAGCTACTGGAGTTACACTAGGATATAAACCTACTGGAGTTACACTAGGATATAAACCTACTGGAGTTACACTATAAACTACTGGAGTTACACTAGGATATAAACTACTGTAGTTACACTATAAACTACTGGAGTTACACTATAAACTACTGGAGTTACACTAGGATATAAACTACTGGAGTTACACTAGGATATAAACTACTGGAGTTACACTAGGATATAAACTACTGGAGTTACACTATAAACTACTGGAGTTACACTAGGATATAAACTACTGGAGTTACACTAGGATATAAACTACTGGAGTTACACTATAAAACTACTGGAGTTACACTATAAACTACTGTAGTTACACTATAAAACTACTGGAGTTACACTATAAACTACTGGAGTTACACTAGGATATAAACTACTGGAGTTACACTAGGATATAAACTACTGGAGTTACACTAGGATATAAACTACTGGAGTTACACTATAAACTACTGGAGTTACACTATAAACTACTGGAGTTACACTATAAACTACTGGAGTTACACTATAAACTACTGGAGTTACACTATAAACTACTGGAGTTACACTAGGATATAAACTACTGGAGTTACACTAGGATATAAACTACTGGAGTTACACTATGATATAAACTACTGGAGTTACACTATAAACTACTGGAGTTACACTATAAAACTACTGGAGTTACACTAGAATATAAACTACTGGAGTTACACTAGGATATAAACTACTGGAGTTACACTATAAACTACTGGAGTTACACTAGGATATAAACTACTGGAGTTACACTAGGATATAAACTACTGGAGTTACACTAGGATATAAACTACTGGAGTTACTCTAGGATATAAACTACTGGAGTTACACTATAAACTACTGGAGTTACACTATAAACTACTGGAGTTACACTATAAACTACTGGAGTTACACTATAAACTACTGGAGTTACACTAGGATATAAACTACTGGAGTTACACTATAAACTACTGGAGTTACACTATAAACTACTGGAGTTACACTAGGATATAAACTACTGGAGTTACACTATAAAACTACTGGAGTTACACTATAAACTACTGGAGTCACACTAGAATAAACTACTGGAGTTACACTAGGATATAAACTACTGGAGTTACACTATAAAACTACTGGAGTTACACTATGATATAAACTACTGGAGTTACACTAGGATATAAACTACTGGAGTTACACTAGGATATAAACTACTGGAGTTACACTAGGATATAAACTACTGGAGTTACACTAGGATATAAACTACTGGAGTTACACTAGGATATAAACTACTGGAGTTACACTATAAACCACTGGAGTTACACTAGGATATAAACTACTGGAGTTACACTATAAACTACTGGAGTTACACTATAAACTACTGGAGTTACACTAGGATATAAACTACTGGAGTTACACTATAAAATACTGGAGTTACACTATAAACTACTGGAGTTACACTATAAACTACTGGAGTTACACTAGGATATAAACTACTGGAGTTACACTATAAAATACTGGAGTTACACTATAAACTACTGGAGTTACACTAGGATATATACTACTGGAGTTACACTAGGATATAAACTACTGGAGTTACACTAGGATATAAACTACAGGAGATAAACTAGGATATATACTACTGGAGTTACACTATAAACTACTGGAGTTCACTAGGATATAAACTACTGGAGTTACACTAGGATATAAACTACTGGAGTTACACTATAAAACTACTGGAGTTACACTAGGATATAAACTCCTGGAGTTACACTATAAACTACTGGAGTTACACTAGGATATAAACTACTGGAGTTACACTAGAATATAAACTACTGGAGTTACACTATAAACCTACTGGAGTTACACTAGGATATAAACTACTGGAGTTACACTATAAACCTACTGGAGTTACACTAGGATATAAACTACTGGAGTTACACTATAAACTACTGGAGTTACACTATAAACCTACTGGAGTTACACTAGGATATAAACTACTGGAGTTACACTAGGATATAAACTACTGGAGTTACACTAGAATATAAACTACTGGAGTTACACTATAAACTACTGGAGTTACACTAAAAACTACTGGAGTTACACTATAAACTACTGGAGTTACACTATAAACTACTGGAGTTACACTATAAACTACTGGAGTTAAACTAGGATATAAACTACTGGAGTTACACTATAAACTACTGGAGTTACACTATAAACTACTGGAGTTACACTAGGATATAAACTACTGGAGTTACACTAGGATATAAACTACTGGAGTTACACTATAAACTACTGGAGTTAAAATAGGATATAAACTACTGGAGTTACACTAGGATATAAACTACTGGAGTTACACTAGGATATATACTACTGGAGTTACACTAGGATATAAACTACTGGAGTTACACTAGGATATAAACTACTGGAGTTACACTAGGATATAAACTACTGGAGATACACTAGGATATAAACTACTGGAGTTACACTATAAACTACTAGAGTTACACTAGGATATAAACTACTGGAGTTACACTAGGATATAAACTACTGGAGTTACACTATAAACTACTGGAGTTACACTAGGATATAAACTACTGGAGTTACACTAGAATATAAACTACTGGAGTTACACTAGGATATAAACTACTGGAGTTACACTATAAACTACTGGAGTTACACTAGGATATAAACTACTGGAGTTACCCTAGGATATAAACTACTGGAGTTACACTAGGATATAAACTACTGGAGATACACTAGGATATATACTACTGGAGTTACACTAGGATATAAACTACTGGAGTTACACTAGGATATATACTACTGGAGTTACACTAGGATATAAACTACTGGAGTTACACTAGGATATAAACTACTGGAGTTACACTAGGATATAAACTACTGGAGTTACACTAGGATATAAACTACTGGAGTTACACTATAAACTACTGGAGTTAAAATAGGATATAAACTACTGGAGTTACACTAGGATATAAACTACTGGAGTTACACTAGGATATATACTACTGGAGTTACACTAGGATATAAACTACTGGAGTTACACTAGGATATAAACTACTGGAGTTACACTATAAACTACTGGAGTTAAAATAGGATATAAACTACTGGAGTTACACTAGGATATAAACTACTGGAGTTACACTATAAACTACTGGAGTTAAAATAGGATATAAACTACTGGAGTTACACTAGGATATAAACTACTGGAGTTACACTAGGATATATACTACTGGAGTTACACTAGGATATAAACTACTGGAGTTACACTAGGATATAAACTACTGGAGTTACACTAGGATATAAACTACTGGAGATACACTAGGATATAAACTACTGGAGTTACACTATAAACTACTAGAGTTACACTAGGATATAAACTACTGGAGTTACACTAGGATATAAACTACTGGAGTTACACTATAAACTACTGGAGTTACACTAGGATATAAACTACTGGAGTTACACTAGAATATAAACTACTGGAGTTACACTAGGATATAAACTACTGGAGTTACACTATAAACTACTGGAGTTACACTAGGATATAAACTACTGGAGTTACACTAGGATATAAACTACTGGAGTTACACTAGGATATAAACTACTGGAGATACACTAGGATATATACTACTGGAGTTACACTAGGATATAAACTACTGGAGTTACACTAGGATATATACTACTGGAGTTACACTAGGATATAAACTACTGGAGTTACACTAGGATATAAACTACTGGAGTTACACTAGGATATAAACTACTGGAGTTACACTAGGATATAAACTACTGGAGTTACACTAGGATATAAACTACTGCAGTTACACTAGGATATAAACCACTGGAGTTACACTAGGATATAAACTACTGGAGTTACACTATAAACTACTGGAGTTACACTATAAACTACTGGAGTTACACTATAAACTACTGGAGTTACACTAGGATATAAACTACTGGAGTTACACTAGGATATAAACTACTGGAGTTACACTATAAACTACTGGAGTTACACTATTAGCTACTGGAGTTACACTAGGATATAAACCTACTGGAGTTACACTAGGATATAAACCTACTGGAGTTACACTATAAACTACTGGAGTTACACTAGGATATAAACTACTGTAGTTACACTATAAAACTACTGGAGTTACACTATAAACTACTGGAGTTACACTAGGATATAAACTACTGGAGTTACACTAGGATATAAACTACTGGAGTTACACTAGGATATAAACTACTGGAGTTACACTATAAACTACTGGAGTTACACTAGGATATAAACTACTGGAGTTACACTAGGATATAAACTACTGGAGTTACACTATAAACTACTGGAGTTACACTATAAACTACTGGAGTTACACTATAAACTACTGGAGTTAAACTAGGATATAAACTACTGGAGTTACACTATAAACTACTGGAGTTACACTATAAACTACTGGAGTTACACTAGGATATAAACTACTGGAGTTACACTAGGATATAAACTACTGGAGTTACACTATAAAACTACTGGAGTTAAACTAGGATATAAACTACTGGAGTTACACTAGGATATAAACTACTGGAGTTACACTAGGATATATACTACTGGAGTTACACTAGGATATAAACTACTGGAGTTACACTAGGATATAAACTACTGGAGTTACACTAGGATATAAACTACTGGAGATACACTAGATATAAACTACTGGAGTTACACTATAAACTACTAGAGTTACACTAGGATATAAACTACTGGAGTTACACTAGGATATAAACTACTGGAGTTACACTATAAACTACTGGAGTTACACTAGGATATAAACTACTGGAGTTACACTAGAATATAAACTACTGGAGTTACACTAGGATATAAACTACTGGAGTTACACTATAAACTACTGGAGTTACACTAGGATATAAACTACTGAGTTACCCTAGGATATAAACTACTGGAGTTACACTAGGATATGAACTACTGGAGTTACACTAGGATATAACTACTGGAGTTACACTAGGATATAAACTACTGGAGTTACACTAGATATATACTACTGGAGTTACACTAGGATATAAACTACTGGAGTTACACTAGGATATAAACTACTGGAGTTACACTAGGATATAAACTACTGGAGTTACACTAGGATATAAACTACTGCAGTTACACTAGGATATAAACCACTGGAGTTACACTAGGATATAAACTACTGGAGTTACACTATAAACTACTGGAGTTACACTATAAACTACTGGAGTTACACTATAAACTACTGGAGTTACACTAGGATATAAACTACTGGAGTTACACTAGGATATAAACTACTGGAGTTACACTATAAACTACTGGAGTTACACTATTAACTACTGGAGTTACACTAGGATATAAACCTACTGGAGTTACACTAGGATATAAACTACTGGAGTTACACTATAAACTACTGGAGTTACACTAGGATATAAACTACTGGAGTTACACTATAAAACTACTGGAGTTACACTATAAACTACTGGAGTTACACTAGGATATAAACTACTGGAGTTACACTAGGATATAAACTACTGGAGTTACACTAGGATATAAACTACTGGAGTTACACTATAAACTACTGGAGTTACACTAGGATATAAACTACTGGAGTTACACTAGGATATAAACTACTGGAGTTACACTATAAAACTACTGGAGTTACACTATAAACTACTGTAGTTACACTATAAAACTACTGGAGTTACACTATAAACTACTGGAGTTACACTAGGATATAAACTACTGGAGTTACACTAGGATATAAACTACTGGAGTTACACTAGGATATAAACTACTGGAGATACACTAGGATATAAACTACTGGAGTTACACTATAAAATACTGGAGTTACACTATAAACTACTGGAGTTACACTATAAACTACTGGAGTTACACTAGGATATAAACTACTGGAGTTACACTAGGATATAAACTACTGGAGTTACACTATAAAATACTGGAGTTACACTATAAACTACTGGAGTTACACTATAAACTACTGGAGTTACACTATAAACTACTGGAGTTACACTGGGATATAAACTACTGGAGTTACTCTAGGATATAAACTACTGGAGTTACACTAGGATATAAACTACTGGAGTTACACTATAAACTACTGAGTATAAACTACTGGAGTTACACTATAAAACTACTGGAGTTACACTAGGATATAAACTACTGGAGTTACACTATAAACTACTGGAGTTACACTAGGATATAAACTACTGGAGTTACACTAGGATATAAACTACTGGAGTTACACTAGGATATAAACTACTGGAGTTACACTAGGATATAAACTACTGGAGTTACACTATAAACTACTGGAGTTACACTAGGATATAAACTACTGGAGTTACACTATAAACTACTGGAGTTACACTAGGATATAAACTACTGGAGTTACACTAGGATATAAACTACTGGAGTTACACTAGGATATAAACTACTGGAGTTACACTATAAACTACTGGAGTTACACTATAAACTACTGGAGTTACACTAGGATATAAACTACTGGAGTTACACTAGGATATAAACTACTGGAGTTACACTATAAACTACTGGAGTTACACTAGGATATAAACTACTGGAGTTACACTAGGATATAAACTACTGGAGTTACACTATAAACTACTGGAGTTACACTAGGATATAAACTACTGGAGTTACACTAGGATATAAACTACTGGAGTTACACTAGGATATAAACTACTGGAGTTACACTATAAACTACTGGAGTTACACTATAAACTACTGGAGTTACACTAGGATATAAACTACTGGAGTTACACTATAAACTACTGGAGTTACACTATAAACTACTGGAGTTACACTATAAACTACTGGAGTTACACTAGGATATAAACTACTGGAGTTACACTATAAACTACTGGAGTTACACTATAAACTACTGGAGTTACACTAGGATATAAACTACTGGAGTTACACTATAAAACTACTGGAGTTACACTATAAACTACTGGAGTCACACTAGAATATAAACTACTGGAGTTACACTAGGATATAAACTACTGGAGTTACACTATAAACTACTGGAGTTACACTATGATATAAACTACTGGAGTTACACTAGGGTATAAACTACTGGAGTTACACTAGGATATAAACTACTGGAGTTACACTAGGATATAAACTACTGGAGTTACACTATAAACTACTGGAGTTACACTATAAACTACTGGAGTTACACTAGGATATAAACTACTGGAGTTACACTAGGGTATAAACTACTGGAGTTACACTAGGGTATAAACTACTGGAGTTACACTAGGATATAAACTACTGGAGTTACACTATAAACTACTGGAGTTACACTATAAACTACTGGAGTTACACTAGGATATAAACTACTGGAGTTACACTAGGATATAAACTACTGGAGTTACACTAGGATACAAACTACTGGAGTTACACTAGGGTATAAACTACTGGAGTTACACTATAAACTACTGGAGTTACACTATAAACTACTGGAGTTACACTATAAAACTACTGGAGTTACACTAGGATATAAACTACTGGAGTTACACTAGGATATAAACTACTGGAGTTACACTATAAACTACTGGAGATACACTAGGATATAAACTACTGGAGTTACACTATAAACTACTGGAGTTACACTAGGATATAAACTACTGGAGTTACACTAGGATATAAACTACTGGAGTTACACTATAAACTACTGGAGTTACACTAGGATATAAACTACTGGAGTTACACTAGAATATAAACTACTGGAGTTACACTAGGATATAAACTACTGGAGTTACACTATAAACTACTGGAGTTACACTAGGATATAAACTACTGGAGTTACACTAGGATATAAACTACTGGAGTTACACTAGGATAAAACTACTGGAGTTACACTAGGATATAAACTACTGGAGTTACACTAGGATATAAACTACTGGAGTTACACTAGGATATAAACTACTGGAGTTACACTAGGATATAAACTACTGGAGTTACACTAGGATATAAACTACTGGAGTTACACTAGGATATAAACTACTGGAGTTACACTATAAAACTACTGGAGTTACACTAGGATATAAACTACTGGAGTTACACTAGGATATAAACTACTGGAGTTACACTAGGATATAAACTACTGGAGTTACACTAGGATATAAACTACTGGAGTTACACTATATAAACTACTGGAGTTACACTAGGATATAAACTACTGGAGTTACACTAGGATATAAACTACTGGAGTTACACTAGGATATAAACTACTGGAGTTACACTAGGATATAAACTACTGGAGTTACACTAGGATATAAACTACTGGAGTTACACTATAAACTACTGGAGTTACACTAGGATATAAACTACTGGAGTTACACTAGGATATAAACTACTGGAGTTACACTATAAACTACTGGAGTTACACTAGGATATAAACTACTGGAGTTACACTAGGATATAAACTACTGGAGTTACACTAGGATAAAACTACTGGAGTTACACTATAAACTACTGGAGTTACACTATAAAACTACTGGATTATAAAACTACTGGAGTTACACTAGGATATAAACTACTGGAGTTACACTAGGATATAAACTACTGGAGTTACACTATAAACTACTGGAGTTACACTAGGATATAAACTACTGGAGTTACACTGGAGTTACACTAGGATATAAACTACTGGAGTTACACTAGGATAAAACTACTGGAGTTACACTAGATATAAACTACTGGAGTTACACTAGGATATAAACTACTGGAGTTACACTATAAAAACTACTGGAGTTACACTATAAACTACTGGAGTTACACTAGGATATAAACTACTGGAGTTACACTAGGATATAAACTACTGGAGTTACACTAGGATATAAACTACTGGAGTTACACTATAAACTACTGGAGTTATAAACTACTGGAGTTACACTAGGATATAAACTACTGGAGTTACACTATAAAACTACTGGAGTTACACTATAAACTACTGGAGTTACACTATAAAACTACTGGAGTTACACTAGGATATAAACTACTGGAGTTACACTAGGATATAAACTACTGGAGTTACACTAGGATATAAACTACTGGAGTTACACTATAAACTACTGGAGTTACACTAGGATATAAACTACTGGAGTTACACTATAAACTACTGGAGTTACACTAGGAGTTACACTAGGATATAAACTACTGGAGTTACACTAGGATATAAACTACTGGAGTTACACTATAAACTACTGGAGTTACACTATAAACTACTGGAGTTACACTATAAACTACTGGAGTTACACTATAAAACTACTGGAGTTACACTAGGATATAAACTACTGGAGTTACACTAAATATAAACTACTGGAGTTACACTAGGATATAAACTACTGGAGTTACACTAGGATATAAACTACTGGAGTTACACTATAAAACTACTGGAGTTACACTAGGATATAAACTACTACTGGAGTTACACTAGGATATAAACTACTGGAGTTACACTAGGATAAAACTACTGGAGTTACACTAGGAGTTACACTAAAACTACTGGAGTTACACTAGGATATAAACTACTGGAGTTACACTATAAAACTACTGGAGTTACACTATAAAACTACTGGAGTTACACTAGATATAAACTACTGGAGTTACACTAGGATATAAACTACTGGAGTTACACTATAAACTACTGGAGTTACACTATAAACTACTGGAGTTACACTAGGATATAAACTACTGGAGTTACACTAGGATATAAACTACTGGAGTTACACTAGGATAAACTACTGGAGTTACACTGGAGTTATATAAACTACTGGAGTTACACTAGGATATAAACTACTGGAGTTACACTAGGATATAAACTACTGGAGTTACACTATATAAACTACTGGAGTTACACTAGGATAAAACTACTGGAGTTACACTATAAACTACTGGAGTTACACTATAAACTACTGGAGTTACACTAGGATATAAACTACTGGAGTTACACTAGGATATAAACTACTGGAGTTACACTATAAACTACTGGAGTTACACTAGGATAAAACTACTGGAGTTACACTAGGATAAAACTACTGGAGTTACACTATAAAACTACTGGAGTTACACTAGGATAAAACTACTGGAGTTACACTAGGATATAAACTACTGGAGTTACTCTAGGTTACACTAGGATATAAACTACTGGAGTTACACTATAAACTACTGGAGTTACACTATAAACTACTGGAGTTACACTAGGATATAAACTACTGGAGTTACACTAGGATATAAACTACTGGAGTTACACTATAAAACTACTGGAGTTACACTATAAACTACTGGAGTTACACTATAAAACTACTGGAGTTACACTAGGATATAAACTACTGGAGTTACACTAGGATATAAACTACTGGAGTTACACTATAAACTACTGGAGTTACACTAGGATATAAACTACTGGAGTTACACTAGGATATAAACTACTGGAGTTACACTATAAACTACTGGAGTTACACTATAAACTACTGGAGTTACACTAGGATATAAACTACTGGAGTTACACTGGAGTTACACTAGGATATAAACTACTGGAGTTACACTAGGAGTTATATAAACTACTGGAGTTACACTAGGATATAAACTACTGGAGTTACACTAGGATATAAACTACTGGAGTTACACTAGGATATAAACTACTGGAGTTACACTAGGATATAAACTACTGGAGTTACACTATAAACTACTGGAGTTACACTATAAACTACTGGAGTTACACTAGGATATAAACTACTGGAGTTACACTAGGATATAAACTACTGGAGTTACACTATAAAACTACTGGAGTTACACTATAAACTACTGGAGTTACACTAGGATATAAACTACTGGAGTTACACTATAAAACTACTGGAGTTACACTATAAACTACTGGAGTTACACTATAAAACTACTGGACTAGTTACACTATAAACTACTGGAGTTACACTAAAAACTACTGGAGTTACACTAGGATAAAACTACTGGAGTTACACTAGGATATAAACTACTGGAGTTACACTATAAACTACTGGAGTTACACTAGGAGTATAAAAACTACTGGAGTTACACTATATAAACTACTGGAGTTACACTAGGATATAAACTACTGGAGTTACACTATAAAACTACTGGAGTTACACTATAAAACTACTGGAGTTACACTATAAACTACTGGAGTATAAACTACTGGAGTTACACTATAAACTACTGGAGTTACACTAGGATATAAACTACTGGAGTTACACTAGGATATAAACTACTGGAGTTACACTAGGATATAAACTACTGGAGTTACACTATAAACTACTGGAGTTACACTAAAACTACTGGAGTTACACTAGGATATAAACTACTGGAGTTACACTAGTTACACTATAAAACTACTGGAGTTACACTAGGATATAAACTACTGGAGTTACACTATAAACTAGGATATAAACTACTGGAGTTACACTAGGATATAAACTACTGGAGTTACACTAGGATATAAACTACTGGAGTATAAACTACTGGATATAAACTACTGGAGTTACACTATAAAACTACTACTGGAGTTACACTATAAAAACTACTGGAGTTACACTAGGATATAAACTACTGGAGTTACACTATAAAACTACTGGAGTTACACTATAAACTACTGGAGTTACACTATAAACTACTGGAGTTACACTATAAACTACTGGAGTTACACTATAAACTACTGGAGTTACACTATAAAACTACTGGAGTTACACTATAAAACTACTGGAGTTACACTATAAAACTACTGGAGTTACACTAGGGTATAAACTACTGGAGTTACACTAGGATATAAACTACTGGAGTTACACTAGGATATAAACTACTGGAGTTACACTATAAACTACTGGAGTTACACTAGGATATAAACTACTGGAGTTACACTATAAACTACTGGAGTTACACTATAAACTACTGGAGTTACACTAGGATATAAACTACTGGAGTTACACTAGGGTATAAACTACTGGAGTTACACTAGGGTATAAACTACTGGAGTTACACTAGGATATAAACTACTGGAGTTACACTATAAACTACTGGAGTTACACTATAAACTACTGGAGTTACACTATAAACTACTGGAGTTACACTAGGATATAAACTACTGGAGTTACACTATAAACTACTGGAGTTGCACTAGGATAGTGCACTACATGATACCCTATTCCCTATATAGTGCACTACATGACACCCTATTCCCTATCTAGTGCACTACATGACACCCTATTCCCTTTCTAGTGCACTACATGACACGCTATTCCCTTTCTAGTGCACTACATGACACCCTATTCCCTTTCTAGTGCACTACATGACACCCTATTCCCTATCTAATTCACTACATGGCACCCTATTCCCTATCTAATTCACTATTCCCTATCTAATTCACTACATGACACTCTATTCCCTATCTAATTCACTACATGGCACTCTATTCCCTATCTAATTCACTATTCCCTATCTAATTCACTACATGGCACCCTATTCCCTATCTAATTCACTACATGGCACCCTATTCCCTATATAATGCACTACATGGCACCCTATTCCCTATATAGTGCACTACATGGCACCCTATTCCCTATCTAATTCACTACATGGCACCCTATTCCCTATCTAATTCACTATTCCCTATCTAATTCACTACATGACACTCTATTCCCTATCTAATTCACTACATGGCACTCTATTCCCTATCTAATTCACTATTCCCTATCTAATTCACTACATGGCACCCTATTCCCTATCTAATTCACTACATGGCACCCTATTCCCTATATAATGCACTACATGGCACCCTATTCCCTATATAGTGCACCACATGGCACCCTATTCCCTATCTAATTCACTATTCCCTATCTAATTCACTATTCCCTATCTAATTCACTATTCCCTATCTAATTCACTACATGACAGCCTATTCCCTATCTAATTCACTATTCCCTATCTAATTCACTACATGGCACCCTATTCCCTATCTAATTCACTACATGGCACCCTATTCCCTATCTAATTCACTATTCCCTATCTAATTCACTACATGGCACCCTATTCCCTATCTAATTCACTACATGGCACCCTATTCCCTATCTAATTCACTATTCCCTATCTAATTCACTACATGGCACCCTATTCCCTATCTAATTCACTACATGGCACCCTATTCCCTATCTAATTCACTATTCCCTATCTAATTCACTACATGGCACCCTATTCCCTATCTAATGCACTACATGGCACCCTATTCCCTATCTAATTCACTACATGACACCCTATTCCCTATCTAATTCACTACATGGCACCCTATTCCCTATCTAATGCACTACATGGCACCCTATTCCCTATCTAATTCACTACATGACACCCTATTTCCTATCAGTGCAACAAACACACACCTGGCCTGTTCTGTTCTACTGTTCTAATGTCCTCTTCTGTTCTGTTCTACTGTTCTAATGTCCTCTTCTGTTCTGTTCTACTGTTCTAATGTCCTCTTCTGTTCTGTTCTACTGTTCTACCGCCTCTCATAATAACACACCATTTCCAGACCCACTGACTAAACTTGAAACCCCCAGACATAAATTCCTCTCCTCTCTGACACAGCTGGCGTCAACACCGCAGACTCACCTGATAGCAGCAGGAGATAGATCTACTACGATGCACAACACATGCCTCTGTGGGTCTCAACTACTCCTGACTGTCTCCCTGAGACAAAGAACACATTATGGGAGGAGGAACAGAGACTCAACAGTCTGTCTGATTGGAGGACACAGGGGCTGGAGAAGAGGGAGGAAGCAGGAGGCAGGGGCTGGAGAACAGCGAGGTGGGAGGAGGCAGGGGCTGGAGAACAGGGAGGTGGGAGGAGGCAGGGGCTGGAGAACAGGGAGGTGGGAGGAGTCAGGGGCTGGAGAACAGGGAGGTGGGAGGAGGCAGGGGCTGGAGAACAGGGAGGTTGGAGGAGGCAGGGGCTGGAGAACAGGGAGGTGGGAGGAGGCAGGGGCTGGAGAACAGGGAGGTGGGAGGAGGCAGGGGCTGGAGAACAGGGAGGTACAGGCAGGGGCTGAAGAACAGGGAGGTGGGAGGAGGCAGGGGCTGAAGAACAGGGAGGTGGGAGGAGGCAGGGGCTGGAGAACAGGGAGGTGGGAGGAGGCAGGGGGCTGGAGAACAGGGATGTAGGGGAGGCAGGGGCTGGAGAACAGGGAGGTGGGGGGAGGCAGGGGCTGGAGCATAGGGAGGTAGGGGGGAGGCAGGGGCTGGAGAATAGGGAGGTACGGGGGAGGCAGGGACTGGAGAACATGGAGGTAGGAGGAGGTAGGGGCTGGAGAACAGGGAGGTAGGGGGAGGTAAAGTCATCCCTGGTTAGGAGAACAGGGAGGTAGGGTCATTTCTGGCCAGGAGAGTGCACCTATCTAGGCTACTTCCCAAATGGCACCTAATGCTTATATAGTGCATTACTTTTGGCAAGCACCCGACTATATAGGGAATAGGGCGCAATCTAGGACACAGCCCCAGTCAGCCAGTCAGCACCCTGCTACATATATAGTAAATAGGGTGACATCTAGGACACATAGGTAGAGTCCATGGTGTGGTGCAGGTAGAACTGTGTCAGGTAGAAGAGGTGATAGGTGGGGTCTATAGTGCAGGTAGAACTGTGTCAGGTAGAAGAGGTGATAGGTAGAACTGTGTCAGGTAGAAGGGGTGATAGGTGGGGTCTATAGTGCAGGTAGAACTGTGTCAGGTAGAAGAGGTGATAGGTAGAACTGTGTCAGGTAGAAGGGGTGATAGGTAGAACTGTGTCAGGTAAAATCAAATTTATTTGTCACATACACATGGTTAGCAGATGTTAATGCGAGTGTAGCGAAATGCTTGTGCTTCTAGTTCCGACAATGCAGTGATAACCAACAAGTAATCTAACTAACAATTCCAAAACTACTGTCTTATACACAGTGTAAGGGGATAAGGTACATAAGATATATGAATGAGTGATGGTACAGAGCAGCATACAGTAGATGGTATCGAGTACAGTATATACATATGAGATGAGTAGAACAAAGTGTGGCATCAAAGGTAGAATGCAGTCGATGATCTAGAGTACAGTATATACATATGCATATGAGATGAATAGTGTAGGGTAAGTAACATTATATAAGGTAGCATTGTTTAAAGTGGCTAGTGATATATTTACATCATTTCCCATCAATTCCCATTTTTAAAGTGGCTGGAGTTGGGTCAGTGTCAATGACAGTGTGTTGGCAGCAGCCACTCAATGTTAGTGATTGCTGTTTAACAGTCTGATGGCCTTGAGATAGAAGCTGTTTTCAGTCTCTCGGTCCCAGCTTTGATGCAGACCTCGCCTTCTGGATGATACTGTGAACAGGCAGTGGTTTGGGTGGTTGATGTCCTTGATGATCTTTATGGCCTTCCTGTAACATCGGGTGGTGTAGGTGTCCTGGAGGGCAGGTAGTTTGCCCCGGTGATGCGTTGTGCAGACCTCACTACCCTCTGGAGAGCCTGGTTGAGGCGGAGCAGTTGCCGTACCAGGCGGTGATACAGCCCACCAGGATGCTCTTGATTGTGCATCTGTAGAAGTTTGTGAGTGCTTTTGGTGACAAGGAATTTCTTCAGCCTCCTGAGGTTGAAGAGGCGCTGCTGCGCCTTCTTCACGACGCTGTCAGTGTAGTGGACCAATTCAGTTTGTCTGTGATGTGTATGGGAACTTAAAACTTGCTACCCTCTCCACTACTGATCCATTGATGTGGATAGGGGTGTTCCCTCTGCTGTTTCCTGAAGTCCACAATCATCTCCTTAGTTTTGTTGACGTTGAGTGTGAGGTTATTTTCCTGACACCACACTCCGAGGGGTAGGCCGTCTCGTCGTTGTTGGTAATCAAGCCTACCACTGTTGTGTCGTCCGCAAACTTGATGATTGAGTTGGAGCGTGCATGGCCACGCAGTCGTGGGTGAACAGGGAGTACAGGAGAGGGCTCAGAACCCTTGAGGCCCCGTGTTGAGGATCAGCGGGGAGGAGATGTTGTTGCCTACCCTCACCACCTGTGGGCAGAAGAGTAGAAGAGGTAGAAGAGGTGATAGGTAGAACTGTGTCAGGTAGAAGAGGTGATAGGTAGAACTGTGTCAGGTAGAAGAGGTGATAGGTGGGGTCTATAGTGCAGGTAGAACTGTGTCAGGTAGAAGAGGTGATAGGTAGAACTGTGTCAGGTAGAAGATGTGATAGGTGGGGTCTATAGTGCAGGTAGAACTGTGTCAGGTAGAAGAGGTGATAGGTAGAACTGCGTCAGGTAGAAGAGGTGATAGGTGGGGTCTATAGTGCAGGTAGAACTGTGGCAGGTAGAAGAGGTGATAGGTAGAACTGTGTCAGGTAGAAGGGGTGATAGGTAGAACTGTGTCAGGTAGAAGAGGTGATAGGTAGAACTGTGTCAGGTAGAAGAGGTGATAGGTAGAACTGTGTCAGGTAGAAGAGGTGATAGGTGTGGTACCAGATGGGACAGTACACATCAACTTGATAGACGGCAATAAGAATTTCACAGGACATAAAACACAATGCCAGTAACCATAAAGTGAATGTCATAACCTTGACTCTCCCATTACATACTGTCTCTACACTCTCCAGTACTCATAGTGCCATAAAAACCTGCCAATACAACGTTGTGGAGCAAGTACTTATTGATTTGAATATAATGACTGTTATAATACACTGTGACAGGAAACCCTATTCCCTACATAGTGTCCTATGGTTGACCAGAGCCCTAAGGGTCCTGGATCAAAACTAGTGCACTATATAGGGGATAGGATGCCATTTAGGACATAGTTTCTGTTAGGAACATATATTATGACCACATGACTGTTTAGCTAACAGGACTATTTCAAGAGAACTAAAAAAAATACTGATTCTGAATAAGGCATTGAAATTAGTAGAATATAGATTTATCCTGATAAAGGCATTGAAATGAATAGCATATAGACTCTTATCCTGATAAAGGCATTGAAATGAATATAATATAGACTCTTATCCTGATAAAGGCATTGAAATTAATAGCATATAGATTTATCCTGATAAAGGCATTGAAATGAATATAATATAGACTCTTATCCTGATAAAGGCATTGAAATTAGTAGAATATAGATTTATCCTGATAAAGGCATTGAAATGAATAGCATATAGAATCTTATCCTGATAAAGGCATTGAAATGAATATAATATAGACTCTTATCCTGATAAAGGCATTGAAATGAATAGCATATAGAATCTTATCCTGATAAAGACATTGAAATTAGTAGAATATAGATTTATCCTGATAAAGGCATTGAAATGAATAGCATATAGAATCTTATCCTGATAAAGACGTTGAAATGAATATAATATAGACTCTTATCCTGATAAAGGCATTGAAATGAATAGAATCTAGACTCTTATCCTGATAAAGGCATTGAAATGAATAGCATATAGACTCTTATCCTGATAAAGGCATTGAAATGAATAGCATATAGACTCTTATCCTGATAAAGGCATTGAAATGAATATAATATAGACTCTTATCCTGATAAAGGCATTGAAATGAATAGCATATAGACTCTTATCCTGATAAAGGCATTGAAATGAATATAATATAGACTCTTATCCTGATAAAGGCATTGAAATGAATAGCATATAGACTCTTATCCTGATAAAGGCATTGAAATGGAATATAATATAGACTCTTATCCTGATAAAGGCATTGAAATGAATAGCATATAGACTCTTATCCTGATAAAGGCATTGAAATGAATAGCATATAGACTCTTATCCTGATAAAGGCATTGAAATGAATAGCATATAGACTCTTATCCTGATAAAAACATTGAAATGAATAGCATATAGACTCTTATCCTGATAAAGGCATTGAAATGAATAGAATCTAGACTCTTATCCTGATAAAGGCATTGAAATGAATAGCATATAGACTCTTATCCTGATAAAGGCATTGAAATGAATAGCATATAGACTCTTATCCTGATAAAGGCATTGAAATGAATAGCATATAGACTCTTATCCTGATAAAGGCATTGAAATGAATAGCATATAGACTCTTATCCTGATAAAGGCATTGAAATGAATAGCATATATACTCTTATCCTGATAAAAACATTGAAATGAATAGCATATAGACTCTTATCCTGATAAAGGCATTGAAATGAATAGCATATAGACTCTTATCCTGATAAAAACATTGAAATGAATAGCATATAGACTCTTATCCTGATAAAGGCATTGAAATGAATAGAATCTAGACTCTTATCCTGATAAAGGCATTGAAATGAATAGCATATAGACTCTTATCCTGATAAAGGCATTGAAATGAATAGCATATAGACTCTTATCCTGATAAAGGCATTGAAATGAATAGCATATAGACTCTTATCCTGATAAAGGCATTGAAATGAATATAATATAGACTCTTATCCTGATAAAGGCATTGAAATGAATAGCATATAGACTCTTATCCTGATAAAGGCATTGAAATGAATAGCATATAGACTCTTATCCTGATAAAGGCATTGAAATGAATGGAATATAGACTCTTATCCTGATAAAGGCATTGAAATGAATATAATATAGACTCTTATCCTGATAAAGGCATTGAAATGAATAGCATATAGACTCTTATCCTGATAAAGGCATTGAAATGAATAGCATATAGACTCTTGTCCTGATAAAGGCATTGAAATGAGTTGAAATGCATTCAGAAAGTATTCAGACCCCTTGACTTTTCCCACATCTTGTTACGTTGCCGCCTTATTCTAAAATTGATTAAATAAATACAAATCTAAAATCTACCCCATAATGACAAATGTACACCAAAAAATAAAAATAAAATACTTATTTAAATAATCATTCAGACCCGTTGAGACTCGATATTGAGCTCAGGTAAATCCTGTTTCCATTGATCATCCTTGAGATGTTTCTACAACTTTGGAGTCCAAACGTGGTACATTTTTTTGAAACACACTGGTCTATATAAGGTCCCACAGTTGACAATGCATGTCAGAGCAAAAACCAAGCCATGAGGTTGAAGGAATGGTCTCTAGAGCTCCGAGACAGGATTGCGTCGAGGTACAGATCTGGGGAAGGGTACAATGTTTTTTTCTGCAGCATTGAAGATCACCAAGAACACAGTGGTCTCCATCATTCTTAAATGGAAAAAGTTTGGAATCACCAAGACTCTTCCTAGAGCTCTTCCTAGAGCTGGCCGCCAAGCCAAACTGAGCAATCGGGGGAGAAGGGCCTTGGTCAGGGAGGTGACCAAGATGGTCACGCTGTATGAGCTCCAGACTTCCTCTGTGGAGATGGGAGAACCTTCCAGAAGGACAACCCATCTCTGCAGCACTCCACCAATCAGGCCTTTATGGTAGAGTTGCCAGATGGAAGCCACTCCTCAGTAAAAAGCACATGACAGCCTGCTTGGAGTTGGCCAAAAGCCACCTTAAGGACTCATGAGAAACGAGATTCTCTGGTCTGATGAAACCAAGATTGAACTCTTTGGCCTGAATGCCAAGTGTCACATCTGGAGGAAATCTGGCACAATACCTACGGTGAAGCATGATGGTGGCAGCATCATGCTGTGGGGATGTTTTTCAGTGGAAGGGAATGAGAGACGAGTCAGGATCGAGAGAAATATGAACAGAGCAAAGTACAGAGAGATCCTTGATGAAAACCTGCTCCAGAGTGCTCAGGACCTCAGACTGGGGTGAAGGTTCACCTTCCAAGAGGACAACAACCCTAAGCACACAGCCAAGATAACGCAGGAGTGGCTTCGGGACAAGTCTCTGAATATCCTTGAGTGGCCCAGCCAGAGCCCGGACTTGAACCTGTGCAGCAAAACTCCCCATCCAACCTGACAGAGCTTGAGAGGATCTGCAGAGAAGAATGGGAGAAACACCCCAAATACAGGTGTGCCAAGCTTGTAGCATCATACCCAAGAAGCGTCAATGCTGTAATCACTGCCAAAGGTGCTTCAACAAAGTACTGAGTAAAGGGTCTGAAAACTTACGTGAATGTGATATTTCCATAATATTTTATACATTTTATAAAAAAAATTAAAAAAGTATTTTTGCTCTGTCATTGTGGGGTATTGTGTGAAGATTGACAAGAGAAAAAAAAAACAATTTAATCCACTTTAGTACAAAGCTGTAACGTAGCAAATTGAGAAAAAGTCAAGGGTTCTCAATACTTTGCGAATGCACAACCCAGAAGCTATTTATTTGTTGCTGTTAATTGCTGTTTGTTTGCTAAAATTCACTTTCTTTCACAATGACGGTTAAAGAAAAACTATAAAAACGAGTTGGAAATGGTTTTACAACTTGGAATAACTGTATTAATCTCAGATTACAGCATTTTGTGGAGCGATTATTCCAACAAGACGCCAACTGACACGCTGTCCACCTTTCCAACTCGGTCCAACCACTCATAGTAATGTATAGCTCTGGTCCAGAGCGTTACAGTTCCTCCACTAATAACTCATAGTAATGTATAGCTCTGGTCCAGAGCGTTACAGTTCCTCCACTAATAACTCATAGTAATGTATAGCTCTGGTCCAGAGCAGTTCCTCCACTAATAACTCATAGTAATGTATAGCTCTGGTCCAGAGCGTTAGAGTTCCTCCACTAATAACTCATAGTAATGTATAGCTCTGGTCCAGAGCGTTACAGTTCCTCCACTAATAACTCATAGTAATGTATAGCTCTGGTCCAGAGTGTTACAGTTCCTCCACTAATAACTCATAGTAATGTATAGCTCTGGTCCAGAGCGTTACAGTTCCTCCACTAATAACTCATAGTAATGTATAGCTCTGGTCCAGAGCGTTACAGTTCCTCCACTAATAACTCATAGTAATGTATAGCTCTGGTCCAGAGCGTTACTAATAACTCATAGTTCCTCCACTTCCTCCACTAATAACTCATAGTAATGTATAGCTCTGGTCCAGAGTGTTACAGTTCCTCCACTAATAACTCATAGTAATGTATAGC
>NC_088422.1:105047837-105077837 GCF_034236695.1 Oncorhynchus nerka
CAGACAGACAGACGGTCACCATAGCAGGCAGACAGACAGACGGTCACCATAGCAGACAGACAGACAGACGGTCACCATAGCAGTCAGACAGACAGACGGTCACCATAGCAGTCAGACAGACAGACGGTCACCATAGCAGACAGACAGACAGACGGTCACCATAGCAGACAGACAGACAGACAGACAGATGGTCACCATAGCAGACAGACAGACAGACGGTCACCATAGCAGTCAGACAGACAGACAGACAGATGGTCACCATAGCAGACAGACAGACAGATGGTCACCATAGCAGTCAGACAGACAGTCACCATAGTAGTCAGACAGACAGACAGACAGATGGTCACCATAGCAGACAGACAGACAGATGGTCACCATAGCAGTCAGACAGACAGTCACCATAGCAGTCAGACAGACAGACAGACGGTCACCATAGCAGACAGACAGACAGATGGTCACCATAGCAGTCAGACAGACAGTCACCATAGCAGTCAGACAGACAGTCACCATAGCAGTCAGACAGACAGACAGATGGTCACCATAGCAGACAGACAGACAGATGGTCACCATAGCAGTCAGACAGAGACAGTCAGACAGACAGACGGTCACCATAGCAGTCAGACAGACAGACAGATGGTCACCATAGCAGTCAGACAGACAGACAGATGGTCACCATAGCAGTCAGACAGACAGACAGATGGTCACCATAGCAGTCAGACAGACAGACAGATGGTCACCATAGCAGTCAGATAGACAGACAGACGTCACCATAGCAGTCAGACAGACAGACGGTCACCATAGCAGTCAGACAGACAGTCAGACAGACAGACAGACAGTCACCATAGCAGTCACACAGACAGTCAGACAGACAGACAGATGGTCACCATAGCAGTCAGACAGACAGACAGACGGTCACCATAGCAGTCAGTCAGACAGACAGATGGTCACCATAGCAGTCAGACAGACAGACAGATGGTCACCATAGCAGTCAGACAGACAGACGGTCACCATAGCAGTCAGACAGACAGGCAGGCGGTCACCATAGCAGTCAGACAGGCAGACAGACGGTCACCATAGCAGTCAGACAGACAGACAGTCACCATAGCAGTCAGACAGACAGTCAGTCAGACAGACAGACACCATAGCAGTCAGACAGACAGACAGTCACCATAGCAGTCAGACAGACAGTCAGACAGACAGACAGACGGTCACCATAGCAGTCAGACAGACAGTCAGTCAGACAGACAGACACCATAGCAGTCAGACAGACAGACAGTCACCATAGCAGTCAGACAGACAGTCACCATAGCAGTCAGACAGACAGACAAATGGTCACCATAGCAGTCAGTCAGACAGACAGACGGTCACCATAGCAGTCAGACAGACAGACACCATAGCAGTCAGACAGACAGACAGTCACCATAGCAGTCAGACAGACAGTCAGACAGACGGTCACCATAGCAGTCAGTCAGACAGACAGACAGTCACCATAGCAGTCAGACAGACAGACAGTCACCATAGCAGTCAGACAGACAGTCAGACAGACGGTCACCATAGCAGTCAGACAGACAGACAGTCACCATAGCAGTCAGACAGACAGACAGTCACCATAGCAGTCAGACAGACAGACAGATGGTCACCATAGCAGTCAGACAGACAGACAGTCACCATAGCAGTCAGACAGACAGTCAGACAGACAGACAGTCACCATAGCAGTCAGACAGACAGTCAGACAGACAGACGGTCACCATAGCAGTCAGACAGACAGACAGACGGTCACCATAGCAGTCAGTCAGACAGACAGATGGTCACCATAGCAGTCAGACAGACAGACAGATGGTCACCATAGCAGTCAGACAGACAGACAGACGGTCACCATAGCAGTCAGACAGACAGGCAGGCGGTCACCATAGCAGTCAGATAGGCAGACAGACGGTCACCATAGCAGTCAGACAGGCAGACAGACGGTCACCATAGCAGTCAGACAGACAGACAGTCACCATAGCAGTCAGACAGACAGTCAGTCAGACAGACAGACACCATAGCAGTCAGACAGACAGACAGTCACCATAGCAGTCAGACAGACAGACAGTCAGACAGACACCATAGCAGTCAGACAGACAGACAGTCACCATAGCAGTCAGACAGACAGATGGTCACCATAGCAGTCAGACAGACAGACAAATGGTCACCATAGCAGTCAGACAGACAGGCAGACAGACAGACAGATGGTCACCATAGCAGACAGACAGGCAGACAGACGGTCACCATAGCAGTCAGACAGACAGACGGTCACCATAGCAGTCAGACAGACAGACAGTCACCATAGCAGTCAGACAGACAGACACCATAGCAGTCAGACAGACAGTCACCATAGCAGTCAGACAGACAGTCAGACAGACAGACAGACGGTCACCATAGCAGTCAGTCAGACAGACAGACAGTCACCATAGCAGTCAGACAGACAGACAGTCACCAGACAGACAGACAGTCAGACAGACGGTCACCATAGCAGCAGACAGACAGACAGATGGTCACCATAGCAGTCAGACAGACAGACAGACGGTCACCATAGCAGTCAGACAGACAGTCAGACAGTCACCATAGCAGTCAGACAGACAGACAGTCAGTCAGACAGACGGTCACCATAGCAGTCAGACAGACAGACAGACAGACAGATGGTCACCATAGCAGTCAGACAGACAGACGGTCACCATAGCAGTCAGTCAGACAGACAGATGGTCACCATAGCAGACAGACAGGCAGACGGACACCATAGCAGTCAGACAGACAGACGGTCACCATAGCAGTCAGACAGACAGACAGTCACCATAGCAGTCAGACAGACAGACACCATAGCAGTCAGACAGACAGACAGTCACCATAGCAGTCAGACAGACAGTCAGACAGACAGACAGACGGTCACCATAGCAGTCAGTCAGACAGACAGACAGTCACCATAGCAGTCAGACAGACAGACAGTCACCATAGCAGTCAGACAGACAGTCAGACAGACGGTCACCATAGCAGTCAGACAGACAGACAGTCACCATAGCAGTCAGACAGACAGACAGTCACCATAGCAGTCAGACAGACAGACAGATGGTCACCATAGCAGTCAGACAGACAGACAGTCACCATAGCAGTCAGACAGACAGTCAGACAGACAGACAGACAGTCAGACAGACAGATGGTCACCATAGCAGTCAGACAGACAGACAGACGGTCACCATAGCAGTCAGTCAGACAGACAGATGGTCACCATAGCAGTCAGACAGACAGACAGATGGTCACCATAGCAGTCAGACAGACAGACAGTCACCATAGCAGTCAGACAGACAGGCAGGCAGACAGACAGATGGTCACCATAGCAGACAGACAGGCAGACAGACGGTCACCATAGCAGTCAGACAGACAGACGGTCACCATAGCAGTCAGACAGACAGACAGTCACCATAGCAGTCAGACAGACAGTCAGTCAGACAGACAGACACCATAGCAGTCAGACAGACAGTCAGACAGACAGAGTCACCATAGCAGTCAGACAGACAGACAGACGGTCACCATAGCAGTCAGTCAGACAGACAGACAGTCACCATAGCAGTCAGACAGACAGTCAGACAGACAGACGGACGGTCACCATAGCAGTCAGACAGACAGTCACCATAACAGTCACCATAGCAGTCAGACAGACAGACAGACGGTCACCATAGCAGTCAGACAGACAGACAGTCAGACAGACACCATAGCAGTCAGACAGACAGACAGTCACCATAGCAGTCAGACAGACAGTCACCATAGCAGTCAGACAGACAGACAAATGGTCACCATAGCAGTCAGTCAGACAGACAGACGGTCACCATAGCAGTCAGACAGACAGACAGACAGTCACCATAGCAGTCAGTCAGACAGACAGACGGTCACCATAGCAGTCAGACAGACAGACAGTCACCATAGCAGTCAGACAGACAGACAGTCACCATAGCAGTCAGACAGACAGACAGACAGATGGTCACCATAGCAGTCAGACAGACAGACAGTCAGTCACCATAGCAGTCAGACAGACAGTCAGACAGACAGACAGACAGACAGTCACCATAGCAGTCAGACAGATGGTCACCATAGCAGTCAGACAGACAGACAGACGGTCACCATAGCAGTCAGTCAGACAGACAGATGGTCACCATAGCAGTCAGACAGACAGACAGATGGTCACCATAGCAGTCAGACAGACAGACAGACGGTCACCATAGCAGTCAGACAGACAGGCAGACAGACAGACAGATGGTCACCATAGCAGACAGACAGGCAGACGGTCACCATAGCAGTCAGACAGACAGACGGTCACCATAGCAGTCAGACAGACAGACAGTCACCATAGCAGTCAGACAGACAGACACCATAGCAGTCAGACAGTCACCATAGCAGTCAGACAGACAGTCAGACAGACAGACAGACGGTCACCATAGCAGTCAGTCAGACAGACAGACAGTCACCATAGCAGTCAGACAGACAGACAGTCACCATAGCAGTCAGACAGACAGTCAGACAGACGGTCACCATAGCAGTCAGACAGACAGACGGTCACCATAGCAGTCAGACAGACAGTCAGACAGTCACCATAGCAGTCAGACAGACAGACAGTCAGTCAGACAGACAGTCGGTCACCATCAGCAGACAGATGGTCACCATAGACAGACAGACAGATGGTCACCATAGCAGTCAGTCAGACAGACAGATGGACAGTCAGACAGACAGACAGATGGTCACCATAGCAGTCAACAGACAGACAGACGGTCACCATAGCAGTCAGACAGGACAGACAGACATGGTCACCATAGCAGTCAGACAGGCAGACAGACGGTCACCATAGCAGTCAGACAGACAGACACCATAGCAGTCAGACAGACAGACAGTCACCATAGCAGTCAGACAGACAGACAGACAGATGGTCACCAGCAGTCAGTCAGACAGACAGACAGTCACCAGCAGTCAGACAGACAGACAGACAGACAGACAGACAGTCAGATAGCAGTAAGACAGACAGTCACCATAGCAGTCAGACAGACAGACAGACAGTCACCATAGCAGTCAGACAGACAGACAGACAGTCACCATAGCAGTCAGTCAGACAGACAGACAGTCAGACAGACACCATAGCAGTCAGACAGACAGTCAGACAGACGGTCACCATAGCAGTCAGACAGACAGACAGTCACCATAGCAGTCAGACAGACAGACAGACAGTCAGACAGACAGACAGTCACCATAGCAGTCAGACAGACAGACAGTCACCATAGCAGTCAGACAGACAGACGGTCACCATAGCAGTCAGTCAGACAGTCAGACAGACAGTCACCATAGCAGTCAGACAGACAGACAGTCACCATAGCAGTCAGACAGTCACCATAGCAGTCAGACAGACAGACAAATGGTCACCATAGCAGTCAGTCAGACAGACAGACAGTCACCATAGCAGTCAGACAGACAGACAGTCAGGCAGCAGTCAGTCAGACAGACAGACAGCACAGACAGACAGTCACCATAGCAGTCAGACAGACAGACAGATGGTCACCATAGCAGTCAGACAGACAGACAGTCACCATAGCAGTCAGACAGACAGTCAGACAGACAGACAGACAGTCAGACAGACAGATGGTCACCATAGCAGTCAGACAGACAGACAGACGGTCACCATAGCAGTCAGTCAGACAGACAGATGGTCACCATAGCAGTCAGACAGACAGACAGATGGTCACCATAGCAGTCAGACAGACAGACAGACGGTCACCATAGCAGTCAGACAGACAGGCAGGCAGACAGACAGATGGTCACCATAGCAGACAGACAGGCAGACAGACGGTCACCATAGCAGTCAGACAGACAGACGGTCACCATAGCAGTCAGACAGACAGACAGTCACCATAGCAGTCAGACAGACAGTCAGTCAGACAGACAGACACCATAGCAGTCAGACAGACAGTCACCATAGCAGTCAGACAGACAGTCAGACAGACAGACAGACGGTCACCATAGCAGTCAGTCAGACAGACAGACAGTCACCATAGCAGTCAGACAGACAGTCATGGAGGCGGTCACCATAGCAGTCAGGACAGACAGGTCACCATAGCAGTCAGACAGACAGACGGTCACCATAGCAGTCAGACAGACAGACAGTCACCATAGCAGTCAGACAGACAGACACCATAGCAGTCAGACAGACAGACAGTCACCATAGCAGTCAGACAGACAGACAGTTAACAGGTCACCATAGCAGTCATCAGACAGACAGATGGTCACCATAGCAGTCAGTCAGACAGACAGACAGTCACCATAGCAGTCAGACAGACAGGTAGTCACCATAGCAGTCAGACAGACAGGCAGACAGACAGATGGTCACCATAGCAGTCAGACAGACAGATTAGTCACCATAGCAGTCAGACAGACAGACAGTCACCATAGCAGTCAGACAGACAGACAGTCACCATGGTCAGACAGACAGTCAGTCAGACAGACAGTCACCATAGCAGTCAGACAGACAGTCACCAGACAGACAGACAGTCAGACAGACAGACAGACGGTCACCATAGCAGTCAGACAGACAGACAGACAGTCACCATAGCAGTCAGACAGACAGTCAGACAGACAGACGGTCACCATAGCAGTCAGACAGACAGACAGATGGTCACCATAGCAGTCAGACAGACAGACAGACGGTCACCATAGCAGTCAGACAGACAGACAGGCAGACAGACAGTCAGGTCACCATAGCAGTCAGACAGACAGCAGGCAGTCACCATAGCAGTCAGACAGACAGACAGACAGACGGTCACCATAGCAGTCAGACAGACAGGCGGTCACCATAGCAGTCAGACAGACAGACAGTCACCATGGGTCAGACAGACACAAACACCATAGCAGTCAGACAGACAGACCAGTCAGCAGTCAGACAGACAGTCAGACAGACAGTCAGACAGACGGTCACCATAGCAGTCAGTCAGACAGACAGACAGTCACCATAGCAGTCAGACAGACAGTCAGCACAGACAGACAGATGGTCACCATAGCAGTCAGACAGACAGGCGGTCACCATAGCAGCAGTCAGACAGACAGTCAGACAGTCAGATGGGTAAGCCAATAAACAAACTAAAAGATAGAAAACACACCAACAGATAAATGGTGTTTCCAGAAAAAGGTGAACAGGTCACATTAGCAGGTAACAGACAGGTAACAGACATTAGTTAACAGGTAACATTAGTTAATGGTCACCATTAGTTAACAGTAACATTAGTTAACAGTAACATTAGTTAACAGACAGGTAACAGACAGTTAACAGGTCAGATGGGTAAGGCATTAGTTAACAATTAAACAGGTAACATTAGTTAACCATTAGTTAACAGGTCATTAGACAGGTAACATTAGTTAACAGGTAACATTAGTCACCATAGCAGTCATCTGGACAGTTAAGGTTCTTCACCTGGGAAGGGGTTAACACCTGGAAGGCAGAACGCGAAGGCTCTTTCACCTGGACAGACAGTCACCATTAGTTTCAGTCAGACCTGGGAAGGCAGAACAGTTTCTTCAGACAGAACGTTAAGGTCTTCACCTGGGAAGGCAGTTCAGACAGAACAGACAGGACTTCACCTGGGAAGGCAGAACGTTAAGGTTTCTTCACCTGGGAAGGCAGCAGTCACCTGGGAAGGCAGACAGGTTTCTTCACCTGGGAAGGCAGACAGGTTTCTTCACCTGGGAAGGCAGAACGTTAAGGTTACTTCACCTGGGAAGGCAGAACGTTAAGGTTTCTTCACCTGGGAAGGCAGAACGTTAAGGTTTCTTCACCTGGGAAGGCAGAACGTAAGGTTTCTTCACCTGGGAAGGCAAACTAAGGTTTCTTCACCTGGGAAGGCAGACAGTTTCTTCACCTGGGAAGGCAGAACGTTAAGGTCACTTCACCTGGGAAGGCAGAACGTTAAGGTTTCTTCACCTGGGAAGGCAGAACGTAAGGTTTCTTCACCTGGGAAGGCAGAACGTTAAGGTTTCTTCACCTGGGAAGGCAGAACAGTTTCTTCACCTGGGAAGGCAGAACGTTAAGGTCACCTGGGAAGGCAGAACGCGGTCACCACCTGGGAAGGCAGTCGTTAAGGTTTCTTCACTGGGAAGACAGAACGTTAAGGTTTCTTCACCTGGGAAGGCAGAACGTTAAGGTTTCTTCACCTGGGAAGGCAGAACAGTTCAGACTTCACCTGGGAAGGCAGAACGTTAAGGTTTCTTCACCTGGGAAGGCAGAACGTTAAGGTTTCTTCACCTGGGAAGGCAGAACGTTAAGGTCACCTGGGAAGGCAGAACGTTAAGGTTTCTTCACCTGGGAACAGAACGTTAAGGTTACGGTCACCTGGGAAGGCAGAACGTTCAGGTTACTTCACCTGGGAAGGCAGAACGTTAAAGGTTACTTCCTTCCTTCACCTGGGAGGCAGAACAGTCACCTGGGAAGGCAGAACGTTAAGGACTTCACCTGGGAAGGCAGAACAGTTTCTTCAACGGGACAGAACGTTTCCTTACTTCACCTGGGAAGGCAGAACGTTAAGGTTTCTTCACCTGGGAAGGCAGAACTAAAAGGAAGGCAAACACATTCCTTCCTGTACAAATCACTGGGAAGGCAAATAAGGTTTCTTCACCTGGTTTCTTCACCTGAAAGGTAACAGAACGTTAAGGTTACTTCACCTGGGAAGGCAGAATAAGGTTTCTTACCTGGGAAGGCAGAACGTTAAGGTTACTTCACCTGGGAAGGCAGAACATTAAGTTTCTTCACCTGGGAAGGCAGAACGTTAAGGTTTCTTCACCTAAGGCAGAACGTTAGTTACTTCACCTGGGAAGGCAGAACATTAAGGTTTCTTCACCTGGGAAGGCAGAACATTAAGGTTTCTTCACCTGGGAAGGCAGAACATTAGTTCACCTGGGAAGGCAGAACATTAAGGTTTGGGAAGGCAAAGTGTCACCTGGGAAGGCAGAACGTTAAGGTTTCTTCACCTGGGAAGGCAGAACGTTAAGGTTTCTTCACCTGGGAAGGCAGAACGTTAAGGTTACTTCACCTGGGAAGGCAGAACGTTAAGGTTTCTTCACCTGGGAAGGCAGAACGTTAAGGTTTCTTCACCTGGGAAGGCAGAACGTTAAGGTTTCTTCACCTGGGAAGGCAGAACGTTAAGGTTTCTTCACCTGGGAAGGCAGAACGTTAAGGTTACTTCACCTGGGAAGGCAGAACGTCACCTGGGAAGGCAGAACGTAAGGTTACTTCCTTCTTCACCTGGGAAGGCAGAACGTTAAGGTTTCTTCACCTGGGAAGGCAGAACGTTAAGGTTTCTTTCACCTGGGAAGGCAGAACGTTAAGGTTTCTTGCTTCCTGTACAAATCACCTGGGAAGGCAGAACGTTAAGGTTTCTTCACCTGGGAAGGCAGAACGTTAAGGTTACTTCACCTGGGAAGGCAGAACGTTAAGGTTTCTTCACCTGGGAAGGCAGAACGTTAAGGTTTCTTCACCTGGGAAGGCAGAACGTTAAGGTTTCTTCACCTGGGAAGGCACCTGGGAAGGCAGAACGTTAAGGTTTCTTCACCTGGGAAGGCAGAACGTTAAGGTTTCTTCACCTGGGAAGGCAGAACGTTAAGGTTACTTCACCTGGGAAGGCAGAACGTTAAGGTTTCTTCACCTGGGAAGGCAGAACGTTAAGGTTTCTTCACCTGGGAAGGCAGAACGTTAAGGTTTCTTCACCTGGGAAGGCAGAACGTTAAGGTTTCTTCACCTGGGAAGGCAGAACGTTAAGGTTACTTCACCTGGGAAGGCAGAACGTTAAGGTTTCTTCACCTGGGAAGGCAGAACGTTAAGGTTTCTTCACCTGGGAAGGCAGAACGTTAAGGTTACTTCACCTGGGAAGGCAGAACGTTAAGGTTACTTCACCTGGGAAGGCAGAACGTTAAGGTTACTTCACCTGGGAAGGCAGAACGTTAAGGTTACTTCACCTGGGAAGGCAGAACGTTAAGGTTACTTCCTTCCTGTACAAATCACTTCCTTCCTGGGAAGGCAGAACGTTAAGGTTACTTCCTTCCTGTACTTATCACCTGGGAAGGCAGAACGTTAAGGTTTCTTCACCTGGGAAGGCAGAACGTTAAGGTTTCTTCCTTCCTGTACAAATCACCTGGGAAGGCAGAACGTTAAGGTTTCTTGCTTCCTGTACAAATCACCTGGGATTCTTCATTCAGAAAGACGCTTCAACAGGAAGAAATAACAACAAGTAGAATCATACTAAAAGCTGCGTGTTTTATGATAAAGGATATTAACCTGAAGACGTGAACACAGGTAACATTTAGTGTTGTGGGGATTTTAATCATATAGGACGCATTACAAATGGAACCCTATGAGCTAAGGGCTCTGGTCTAAAGTAGTGCACTATATAGGGAACAGGGTGCTTGGGTCCTGGTATAAAGTAGTGCACTATATAGGGAACAGGGTGCCATTGGGTCCTGGTCTTAAGTAGTGCACTATATAGGGAACAGGGTGCTTGGGTCCTGGTATAAAGTAGTGCACTATATAGGGAACAGGGTGCCATTGGGTCCTGGTCTAAAGTAGTGCACTATATAGGGAACAGGGTGCCATTGGGCCCTGGTCTAAAGTAGTGTACTATATAGGGAACAGGGTGCCATTGGGTCCTGGTCTAAAGTAGTGCACTATATAGGGAACAGGGTGCCATTGGGTCCTGGTCTAAAGTAGTGCACTATATAGGGAACAGGGTGCCATTGGGGATGTAATCATAGTGGAGACTGTGGTATCAAGGCTCTTCCAGGCAGAACAGACAGTCAGTCAGACAGACAGACAGTCAGTCAGAGAGTCAGTCAGTCAGACAGTCAGACAGACAGACAGTCCATTCTGTTCTGCTGAGTTATTTAGTTTCATAGGTTGTATCGACACAACGCTACATCAGGGATTGTTTCTCTCTATCAAAAGCAGTGTATCCTAGTCATCAAGGTAACAACGTGACAGTCAGACAGACAGCCAGCTACATAACCAGCTAGTCAGTCAGCCAGCCAGCCAGCTAGTCAGCCAGCCAGCCAGCCAGTTACACAGCCAGCTAGTCAGCCAGCCAGCTAGTCAGCCAGCCAACCAGCCAGTCAGGCAGCCAACCAGTCAGACAGCCAGCCAGCCCTCCAGCCCAGGATGCAGTGGTCCATCCTGGGGCCCAGGATGCAGTGGTCCATCCTGGGGCCCAGGGTGCAGTGGTCCATCCTGGGGCCCAGGGTGCAGTGGTCCATCCTGGGGGAGCTAGTCTACGCCATTGGGGTGCCTGCCCTGGAGCTATGGTTGGAGCTGGACCCAGGACCAGGCTGCTCCAGGCCTCTCCTACTGGCCTGTCTGCTGCTGTGTTTGTTGTCCCGGTGCTGGGCTCCTCCCCCCGGCTGTCCACTACTCCTACTGACGTAGACCGTAGGAGGCTGGGCGGCCATCTCAAACCTCTGCTCCCCCCCTCCCCCTGTCCTGCTGCTGTGTGCGGAGGACTTCCTCTTGGTCCGGGGCTGGGGCGAGGGATGGGGTCGGGCTGCAGGCAGCAGTAGAGAGCGTTGAGAAGACGACCCAGACGCTGCAGTCCTACCCGTAGACGGTCCTGCCGCGGCGGAGGTGCCCAGTCGTGCCAACGCCACGGGGATCTCCTCCAGGGACTCTGCAGAGTCAGAGTGATACTCAGCAGGGGGCCCGGCGGGCAGCACGGGGTCAGGTTGGAGACCAGGATGTAGGGAGATAGTGGGGGGCTGGGAGGCCCGCAGGGGGAAGGAGAGGTGCTGGCTCAGGGAGCTGGACAGGTGGGACACGGACGTGGGGACTGGAGTTACACTGCAGGAGTCTACTGGAGAACAGGACAGGAGGAGGACAGAGAGGCGAGGAGGAGGACAGCAGAGGAGAAGAGGAAGACAGAGGAGAGAGAGGAGAGGAGGTGGACAGAGGAGAGGAGGAGGACAGCAGAGGAGAAGAGAGGGGAGAGGAGGAGGACAGCAGAGGAGAAGAGAGGAGGACAGAGAGGAGAAGAGAGGAGGAGGAGCAGAGGAGAGGAGGACAGAGAGAGAAGGAGAGGAGGAGGACAGAGAGGTAGGAGGAAGAGGAGAGGAGGAGGACAGCAGAGGAGAAGAGAGAGACAGAGAGGAGAAGAGAGGACAACAGAGGAGGCCAGGAAAGGGACAGACATTCACATCACAGAGCTGCTACTCAATATACATGAGCATAGAAATAGAATCAATAGAACAGGTCTCCAACCTCTCACCATGGCGATTTGTGGGTACACTAAAAATGGCTGTCCATTATGACATCATTGACTTGAAAGAGGAAGCCTGTTCTATTCCTTCTAGTTCTGTAGTATGACCTCGTTATAATGTCTTAGAATGACTAAATAACAGACCACTTCAGACTGTTGACAATTCTATACATTGAGAGAGAGAGACGACATATGAAGCCAGTGTTATAAGACATTATAAATGCTCATACATGCTTATAACACGTTCTAAAGCTTTTTAACACAGGCGTTGTGTTTACCAACAGATACACTCATGTCACTACAAGTAGCAGAGGACTGACTAATGTTGTATCAGCATGTCAAGTAGCAGAGGACTGACTAATGCTATATCAGCATGTCAAGTAGAAGAGGACTAATGCTATATCAACATGTCAAGTAGAGGACTGACTAATGCTGTATCAGCATGTCAAGTAGCAGAGGACTGACTAATGCTGTATCAGCATGTCAAGTAGCAGAGGACTGACTAATGCTGTATCAGCATGTCAAGTAGCAGAGGACTAATGCTATATCAGCATGTCAAGTAGCAGAGGACTAATGCTATATCAGCATGTCAAGTAGCTAATGCTATATCAGGATGTGACTAATGCTATATCAGCATGTCAAGTAGCTGAGGAGTGACTAATGCTATATCAGCATGTCAAGTAGCAGAGGACTGACTAATGTTATATCAGCATGTCAAGTAGCAGAGGACTAATGCTATATCAGCATGTCAAGTAGAGACGGACTAATGCTATATCAGCATGTCAAGTAGCAGCGGACTAATGCTATATCAACATGTCAAGTAGCTGAGGAGTGACTAATGCTATATCAGCATGTCAAGTAGCAGAGGACTAATGTTGTATCAGCATGTCAAGTAGGAGGACTAATGCTATATCAGCATGTCAAGTAGCAGAGGACTGACTAATGTTATATCAGCATGTCAAGTAGCAGCGGACTAATGCTATATCAGCATGTCAAGTAGCAGCGGACTAATGCTATATCAACATGTCAAGTAGCTGAGGAGTGACTAATGCTATATCAGCATGTCAAGTAGCAGAGGACTGACTAATGTTATATCAGCATGTCAAGTAGCAGAGGACTGACTAATGCTATATCAGCATGTCAAGTAGAAGAGGACTGACTAATGCTATATCAACATGTCAAGTAGCAGAGGACTGACTAATGTTATATCAGCATGTCAAGTAGAGGAGGACTAATGCTATATCAGCATGTCAAGTAGGAGGACTAATGCTATATCAGCATGTCAAGTAGGAGGACTAATGTTATATCAGCATGTCAAGTAGCAGAGGACTAATGCTATATCAGCATGTGAAGTAGCAGAGGACTAATGTTATATCAACATGTCAAGTAGCAGAGGACTAATGCTATATCAGCATGTCAAGTAGCAGAGGACTAATGTTATATCAGCATGTCAAGTAGCAGAGGACTAATGCTATATCAGCATGTCAAGTAGCAGAGGACTAATGTTATATCAGCATGTCAAGTAGCAGAGGACTAATGCTGTATCAGCATGTCAAGTAGCAGAGGACTAATGTTATATCAGCATGTCAAGTAGCAGAGGACTAATGCTATATCAGCATGTCAAGTAGCAGAGGACTAATGTTATATCAGCATGTCAAGTAGCAGAGGACTAATGCTATATCAGCATGTCAAGTAGCAGAGGACTGACTAATGTTATATCAGCATGTCAAGTAGCAGAGGACGAATGTTATATCAGCATGTCAAGTAGCAGAGGACTGACTAATGCTGTATCAGCATGTCAAGTAGCAGAGGACTAATGTTATATCAGCATGTCAAGTAGCAGCGGACTAATGTTATATCAGCATGTCAAGTAGCAGAGGACTGACTAATGCTGTATCAGCATGTCAAGTAGCAGAGGACTAATGTTATATCAGCATGTCAAGTAGCAGAGGACTGACTAATGCTATATCAGCATGTCAAGTAGCAGAGGACTAATGTTATATCAGCATGTCAAGTAGCAGAGGACTAATGCTATATCAGCATGTCAAGTAGCAGAGGACTAATGCTATATCAGCATGTCAAGTAGCAGAGGACTGACTAATGCTGTATCAGCATGTCAAGTAGCAGAGGACTGACTAATGTTATATCAGCATGTCAAGTAGCAGAGGACTAATGTTATATCAGCATGTCAAGTAGCAGAGGACTAATGTTATATCAGCATGTCAAGTAGCAGGGGACGAATGTTATATCAGCATGTCAAGTAGCAGAGGACTAATGCTATATCAGCATGTCAAGTAGCAGCGGACTGACTAATGTTATATCAACATGTCAAGTAGCAGAGGACTAATGTTGTATCAGCATGTCAAGTAGCAGCGGACTGACTAATGTTATATCAGCATGTCAAGTAGCAGCGGACTGACTAATGTTATATCAACATGTCAAGTAGCAGAGGACTAATGTTGTATCAGCATGTCAAGTAGCAGCGGACTGACTAATGTTATATCAACATGTCAAGTAGCAGAGGACTAATGTTATATCAGCATGTCAAGTAGCAGGGGACGAATGTTATATCAGCATGTCAAGTAGCAGAGGACTAATGCTATATCAGCATGTCAAGTAGCAGGGGACGAATGTTATATCAGCATGTCAAGTAGCAGAGGACTAATGCTATATCAGCATGTCAAGTAGCAAAGGACTGACTAATGTTTGATTATTTTTTATTATGCTAACTAGATTTCTGCGGGGGCACGGACATCGACCTTAGGGGGTTAAGGTTAGGGGGGGTAAGGTTAGAGATTAGGGTTAGAGATTAGAGGTTAGGTTTACGGTTAGAGGTTAGGCTTATGGTTTACGGTTAGAGGTATGGGTTATGGGTTAGTGTTATGGGTTATGTCTAGGTTTACGGTTAGAGGTTAGGCTTATGGTTTACGGTTAGAGGTATGGGTTATGGGTTAGTGTTAGGGTTATGGGTTATGTCTAGGTTTACGGTTAGAGGTTAGGCTTATGGTTTACGGTTAGTATGGGTTATGGGTTAGTGTTAGGGTTATGGGTTATGTCTAGGTTTAGGCTTATGGTTTACGGTTAGAGGTATGGGTTATGGGTTAGTGTTATGGGTTATGTCTAGGTTTACGGTTTTACTTATGGTTTACGGTTAGAGGTATGGGTTATGGGTTAGTGTTAGGGTTATGGGTTATGTCTAGGTTTACGGTTAGAGGTTAGCCTTAAGGGTTATGGTTAGGTTTACGGTTATGGGTTATGGTTAGGTTTAGGGTTAGAGGTCAGGGAAAATAGGATTTTGAATGGAAATCTATTTTAGGTCCTCACAAGGATAGTAAAACCGAAAGAGTGTGTGGTTCTGTAGTGTTGAAGGCCGGGGCTTTGTGTGTGTGTGGTTCTGTAGTGTTGAAGGCCGGGGCTTTGTGTGTGTGTGGTTCTGTAGTGTTGAAGGCCGGGGCTTTGTGTGTGCGGTTCTGTAGTGTTGAAGGACGGGGCTTTGTGTGTGTGGTTCTGTAGTGTTGAAGGCCAGGGCTTTGTGTGTGTGTGGTTCTGTAGTGTTGAAGGCCGGGGCTTTGTGTGTGTGTGGTTCTGTAGTGTTGAAGGCCAGGGCTTTGTGTGTGTGTGGTTCTGTAGTGTTGAAGGCCGGGGCTTTGTGTGTGTGTGGTTCTGTAGTGTTGAAGGCTGGGGCTGTGTGTGTGTGGTCCAGGGCCAGGTTCTGTAGTGTTGAAGGCCGGGGCTTTGTGTGTGTGTGGTTCTGTAGTGTTGAAGGCTGGGGCTGTGTGTGTGTGGTCTCACCAGGTTCTGTAGTGTTGAAGGCTGGGGCTTTGTGAGTGTGGTCTCACCAGGTTCTGTAGTGTTGAAGGCCGGGGCTTTGTGTGTGTGGTCTCACCAGGTTCTGTAGTGTTGAAGGCCGGGGCTTTGTGTGTGTGGTTCTGTAGTGTTGAAGGCCAGGGCTTTGTGTGTGGTCTCACCAGGTTCTGTAGTGTTGAAGGCCTGGGCTTTGTGTGTGGTCTCACCAGGTTCTGTAGTGTTGAAGGCCGGGGCTTTGTGTGTGTGGTCTCACCAGGTTCTGTAGTGTTGAAGGCTGGGGCTTTGTGTGTGTGTGGTTCTGTAGTGTTGAAGGCCAGGGCTTTGTGTGTGTGGTCTCACCAGGTTCTGTAGTGTTGAAGGCCAGGGCTTTGTGTGTGTGGTTCTGTAGTGTTGAAGGCCAGGGCTTTGTGTGTGTGGTCTCACCAGGTTCTGTAGTGTTGAAGGCCGGGGCTTTGTGTGTGTGGTTCTGTAGTGTTGAAGGCTGGGGCTTTCTGTGTATGGTCTGACCAGGTTATGTAGTGTTGATGGCTGGGGCTTTGTGTGTGTGGTTATGTAGTGTTGAAGGCTGGGGCTTGTGTGTGTGGTTCTGTAGTGTTGAAGGCTGGGGCTTTGTGTGTGGTTCTGTAGTGTTGAAGGCTGGGGCTTTGTGTGTGTGGTCTCACCAGGTTCTGTAGTGTTGAAGGTCGGGGCTTTGTGTGTGTGGTCTCACCAGGTTCTGTAGTGTTGAAGACTGGGGCTGTGTGTGTGTGGTCTCACCAGGTTCTGTAGTGTTGAAGGCTGGGGCTTTGTGTGTGTGGTCTCACCAGGTTCTGTAGTGTTGAAGGCCGGGGCTTTGTGTGTGTGGCCTCACCAGGTTCTGTAGTGTTGAAGGCTGGGGCTTTGTGTGTGTGGTCTCACCAGGTTCTGTAGTGTTGAAGGCCGGGGCTTTGTGTGTGTTGTCTCACCAGAGTTCTGTAGTGTTGAAGGCTGGGGCTTTGTGTGTGTGTGGTTCTGTAGTGTTGAAGGCCGGGGCTTTGTGTGTGTGGTCTCACCAGGTTCTGTAGTGTTGAAGGCTGGGGCTTTGTGTGTGTGTGGTTCTGTAGTGTTGAAGGCCGGGGCTTTGTGTGTGTGTGGTTCTGTAGTGTTGAAGGCCGGGGCTTTGTGTGTGTGGTCTCACCAGGTTCTGTAGTGTTGAAGGCCAGGGCTTTGTGTGTGTGGTCTCACCAGGTTCTGTAGTGTTGAAGGCCGGGGCTTTGTGTGTGTGTGGTTCTGTAGTGTTGAAGGCCGGGGCTTTGTGTGTGTGGTTCTGTAGTGTTGAAGGCCAGGGCTTTGTGTGTGTGTGGTTCTGTAGTGTTGAAGGCCAGGGCTTTGTGTGTGTGGTCTCACCAGGTTCTGTGGTGTTGAAGGCCGGGGCTTTGTGTGTGTGGTCTCACCAGGTTCTGTAGTGTTGAAGGCTGGGGCTTTGTGTGTGTGGTCTCACCAGGTTCTGTAGTGTTGAAGGCCGGGCTTTGTGTGTGTGGTCTCACCAGGTTCTGTAGTGTTGAAGGCCAGGGCTTTGTGTGTGTGGTCTCACCAGGTTCTGTAGTGTTGAAGGTGGGGCTTTGTGTGTGTGTGGTTCTGTAGTGTTGAAGGCTGGGGCTTTGTGTGTGTGGTCTCACCAGGTTCTGTAGTGTTGAAGGCTGGGGCTTTGTGTGTGTGGTCTCACCAGGTTCTGTAGTGTTGAAGGCCGGGCTTTGTGTGTGTGGTCTCACCAGGTTCTGTAGTGTTGAAGGCCAGGGCTTTGTGTGTGTGGTCTCACCAGGTTCTGTAGTGTTGAAGGCCGGGGCTTTGTGTGTGTGGTCTCACCAGGTTCTGTAGTGTTGAAGGCTGGGTCTCTGTTGCTGCTGGTCTCAGTGGAACGGTCGTTGATCACCTCCGCTGGCACTTTGTGGACTTTCCTCTTTTTCTTCTGCAAAGGAGACCAGGAAGCATCATTCAACACACACATGGTTCACATGAAGGTCAGAGACCAGGAAGCATCTTTCAACACACACATGAAGGTCAGAGACCAGGAAGCATCATTCAACACACACATGGTTCACATGAAGGTCAGAGACCAGGAAGCATCATTCAACACACACATGTTTCACATGAAGGTCAGAGACCAGGAAGCATCTTTCAACACACACATGAAGGTCAGAGACCAGGAAGCATCTTTCAACACACACATGAAGGTCAGAGACCAGGAAGCTTCATTCAACACACACATGGTTCACATGATGGTCAGAGACCAGGAAGCATCATTCAACACACACATGGTTCACATGAAGGTCAGAATGAAGGATGTTGGTTATAGCTTTGTTTCCATGATTGCCTTCATTTCTTACCCTTGTTTATGTGTTCTCTCACACAGTGTGTGTGTGTGTGTGTGTGTGTGTGTGTGTGTGTGTGTGTGTGTGTGTGTGTGTGTGTGTACCTGGATGTGTTGTCGTGGTGCAGCTCTATGCTCAGTAGAGACGGTGTGTGTGTGTGTGTGTGTGTGTGTGTGTGTGTGTGTACCTGGATGTGTTTTCGTGGTGCAGCTCTGTGCTCAGTAGAGACGGTGGGTGTGTGTGTGTGTGTGTGTGTGTGTGTGTGTGTGTGTACCTGGATGTGTTTCCGTGGTGCAGCTCTGTGCTCAGTAGAGACGGTGTGTGTGTGTGTGTGTACCTGGATGCGTTTCCGTGGTGCAGCTCTGTGCTCAGTAGAGACGGTGTGTGTGTGTGTGTGCGTGTGTGTGTGTGTGTGTGTGTGTGTGTGTACCTGGATGTGTTGTCGTGGTGCAGCTCTGTGCTCAGTAGAGACGGTGTGTGTGTGTGTGTGTGTGTGTACCTGGATGCGTTTCCGTGGTGCAGCTCTGTGCTCAGTAGAGACGGTGTGTGTGTGTGTGTGTGTGTGTGTGTGTGTGTGTGTACCTGGATGTGTTTCCGTGGTGCAGCTCTGTGCTCAGTAGAGACGGTGGGTAACTGCTCCTCTTCGACCATCCTGCTGGATGAACTATGAACTCTGCCGTTGCCATAGTACCTGACCCGCAACACAGACAGGAAGTTACAACATCCACTACAACAGTCACCTCACCTTAGTTACAACACCCACTACAACAGTCACCTCACCTTAGTTACAACACCCACTACAACAGTCATCTCTCACTGTGCCTTAGTTACAACACCCACTACAACAGTCACCTCTCACTGTGCCTTAGTTACAACACCCACTACAACAGTCACCTCTCACTGTGCCTTAGTTACAACACCCACTACAACAGTCACCTCTCACTGTGCCTTAGTTACAACACCCACTACAACAGTCACCTCTCACTGTGCCTTAGTTACAACACCCACTACAACAGTCACCTCTCACTGTGCCGTAGTTACAACACCCACACTACAACAGTCACCTCACCTTAGTTACAACACCCACTACAACAGTCACCTCTCACTGTGCCTTAGTTACAACACCCACTACAACAGTCACCTCACCTTAGTTACAACACCCACTACAGCAGTCACCTCTCACTGTGCCTTAGTTACAACACCCACTACAACAGTCACCTCTCACTGTGCCTTAGTTACAACACCCACTACAACAGTCACCTCTCACTGTGCCTTAGTTACAACACCCACTTACAGTCACCTCTCACTGTGCCTTAGTTACAACACCCACTACAACAGTCACCTCTCACTGTGCTTTAGTTACAACACCCACTACAACAGTCACCTCTCACTGTGCCTTAGTTACAACAGTCACCTCTCACTGTGCCTTAGTTGCAACACCCACTACAACAGTCACCTCTCACTGTGCCTTAGTTATAACACCCACTACAAGTCACCTCTCACTGTGCCTTAGTTACAACACCCACTATAACAGTCACCTCTCACTGTGCCTTAGTTACAACACCCACTACAACAGTCACCTCTCACTGTGCCTTAGTTACAACACCCACTACAACAGTCACCTCTCACTGTGCCTTAGTTACAAGACCCACTACTACAGTCACCTCTCACTGTGCCTTAGTTACAACACCCACTACAACAGTCACCACCGGTGCCTTAGTTACAACAGTCACCTCTCACTGTGCCTTAGTTACAACACCCACTACAACAGTCACCTCTCACTGTGCCTTAGTTATAACACCCACTACAACAGTCACCTCTCACTGTGCCTTAGTTACAACACCCACTACAACAGTCACCTCTCACTGTGCCTTAGTTAAAACACCCACTACAACAGTCACCTCTCACTGTGCCTTAGTTACAACACCCACTACAACAGTCACCTCTCACTGTGCCTTAGTTACAACACCCACTACAACAGTCACCTCTCCTGTGCCTTAGTTACAACACCCCACTACAACAGTCACCTCTCACCTGCGCCTTAGTTACAACACCCACTACAACAGTCACCTGACACTGTGCCTTAGTTACAACACCCACTACAACAGTCACCTCTCACTGTTACAACACCCACTACAACAGTCACCTCTCACTGTGCCTTAGTTAAAACACCCACTACAACAGTCACCTCTCACTGTGCCTTAGTTACAACAGTCACACTGTGCCTTAGTTACAACAGTCACCTCTCACTGTGCCTTAGTTACAACACCCACTACAACAGTCACCTCTCACTGTGCCTTAGTTACAACACCCACACTACAACAGTCACCTCTCACTGTGCCTTAGTTACAACACCCACTACAACAGTCACCTCTCACTGTGCCTTAGTTACAACACCCACTACAACAGTCACCACTGTGCCTTAGTTACAACACCCACTACAACAGTCACCTGACACTGTGCCTTAGTTACAACACCCACTACAACAGTCACCTCTCACTGTGCCTTAGTTACAACACCCACTACAACAGTCACCTCTCACTGTGCCTTAGTTACAACACCCACTACAACAGTCACCTCTCACTGTGCCTTAGTTACAACACCCACTACAACAGTCACCTCTCACTGTGCCTTAGTTACAACACCCACTACAACAGTCACCTCTCACTGTGCCTTAGTTACAACACCCACTACTACAGTCACCTCTCACTGTGCCTTAGTTACAACACCCACTACAACAGTCACCTCTCACTGTGCTTTAGTTACAACACCCACTACAACAGTCACCTCTCACTGTGCCTTAGTTACAACAGTCACCTCTCACTGTGCCTTAGTTGCAACACCCACTACAACAGTCACCTCTCACTGTGCCTTAGTTATAACACCCACTACAAGTCACCTCTCACTGTGCCTTAGTTACAACACCCACTATAACAGTCACCTCTCACTGTGCCTTAGTTACAACACCCACTACAACAGTCACCTCTCACTGTGCCTTAGTTACAACACCCACTACAACAGTCACCTCTCACTGTGCCTTAGTTACAAGACCCACTACAACAGTCACCTCTCACTGTGCCTTAGTTACAACACCCACTACAACAGTCACCTGACACGGTGCCTTAGTTACAACAGTCACCTCTCACTGTGCCTTAGTTACAACACCCACTACAACAGTCACCTCTCACTGTGCCTTAGTTACAACACCCACTACAACAGTCACCTCTCACTGTGCCTTAGTTACAACACCCACTACAACAGTCACCTCTCACTGTGCCTTAGTTAAAACACCCACTACAACAGTCACCTCTCACTGTGCCTTAGTTACAACACCCACTACAACAGTCACCTCTCACTGTGCCTTAGTTACAACACCCACTACAACAGTCACCTCTCACTGTGCCTTAGTTACAACACCCACTACAACAGTCACCTCCACCTCGCCTTAGTTACAACACCCACTACAACAGTCACCTGACACTGTGCCTTAGTTACAACACCCACTACAACAGTCACCTCTCACTGTTACAACACCCACTACAGCAGTCACCTCTCACTGTGCCTTAGTTAAAACACCCACTACAACAGTCACCTCTCACTGTGCCTTAGTTACAACAGTCACCTCTCACTGTGCCTTAGTTACAACAGTCACCTCTCACTGTGCCTTAGTTACAACACCCACTACAACAGTCACCTCTCACTGTGCCTTAGTTACAACACCCACACTACAACAGTCACCTCTCACTGTGCCTTAGTTACAACACCCACTACAACAGTCACCTCTCACTGTGCCTTAGTTACAACCCCCACTACAACAGTCACCTCTCACCTCGCCTTAGTTACAACACCCACTACAACAGTCACCTGACACTGTGCCTTAGTTACAACACCCACTACAACAGTCACCTCTCACTGTGCCTTAGTTACAACACCCACTACAACAGTCACCTCTCACTGTGCCTTAGTTACAACACCCACTACAACAGTCACCTCTCACTGTGCCTTAGTTACAACACCCACTACAACAGTCACTCACTGTGCCTTAGTTACAACACCCACTACAACAGTCACCTCTCACTGTGCCTTAGTTACAACACCCACTACAACAGTCACCTCTCACTGTGCCTTAGTTACAACACCCACTACAACAGTCACCTCTCACTGTGCCTTAGTTACAACACCCACTACTACAGTCACCTCTCACTGTGCCTTAGTTACAACACCCACTACAACAGTCACCTCTCACTGTGCTTTAGTTACAACACCCACTACAACAGTCACCTCTCACTGTGCCTTAGTTACAACAGTCACCTCTCACTGTGCCTTAGTTGCAACACCCACTACAACAGTCACCTCTCACTGTGCCTTAGTTATAACACCCACTACAAGTCACCTCTCACTGTGCCTTAGTTACAACACCCACTATAACAGTCACCTCTCACTGTGCCTTAGTTACAACACCCACTACAACAGTCACCTCTCACTGTGCCTTAGTTACAACACCCACTACAACAGTCACCTCTCACTGTGCCTTAGTTACAAGACCCACTACAACAGTCACCTCTCACTGTGCCTTAGTTACAACACCCACTACAACAGTCACCTGACACGGTGCCTTAGTTACAACAGTCACCTCTCACTGTGCCTTAGTTACAACACCCACTACAACAGTCACCTCTCACTGTGCCTTAGTTACAACACCCACTACAACAGTCACCTCTCACTGTGCCTTAGTTACAACACCCACTACAACAGTCACCTCTCACTGTGCCTTAGTTAAAACACCCACTACAACAGTCACCTCTCACTGTGCCTTAGTTACAACACCCACTACAACAGTCACCTCTCACTGTGCCTTAGTTACAACACCCACTACAACAGTCACCTCTCACTGTGCCTTAGTTACAACACCCACTACAACAGTCACCTCTCACCTCGCCTTAGTTACAACACCCACTACAACAGTCACCTGACACTGTGCCTTAGTTACAACACCCACTACAACAGTCACCTCTCACTGTTACAACACCCACTACAGCAGTCACCTCTCACTGTGCCTTAGTTAAAACACCCACTACAACAGTCACCTCTCACTGTGCCTTAGTTACAACAGTCACCTCTCACTGTGCCTTAGTTACAACAGTCACCTCTCACTGTGCCTTAGTTACAACACCCACTACAACAGTCACCTCTCACTGTGCCTTAGTTACAACACCCACACTACAACAGTCACCTCTCACTGTGCCTTAGTTACAACACCCACTACAACAGTCACCTCTCACTGTGCCTTAGTTACAACACCCACTACAACAGTCACCTCTCACCTCGCCTTAGTTACAACACCCACTACAACAGTCACCTGACACTGTGCCTTAGTTACAACACCCACTACAACAGTCACCTCTCACTGTTACAACACCCACTACAGCAGTCACCTCTCACTGTGCCTTAGTTAAAACACCCACTACAACAGTCACCTCTCACTGTGCCTTAGTTACAACAGTCACCTCTCACTGTGCCTTAGTTACAACACCCACTACAACAGTCACCTCTCACTGTGCCTTAGTTAAAACACCCACTACAACAGTCACCTCTCACTGTGCCTTAGTTACAACACCCACACTACAACAGTCACCTCTCACTGTGCCTTAGTTACAACACCCACTACAACAGTCACCTCTCACTGTGCCTTAGTTACAACACCCACTACAACAGTCACCTCTCACTGTGCCTTAGTTACAACACCCACTACAACAGTCACCTCTCACTGTGCCTTAGTTAAAACACCCACTACAACAGTCACCTCTCACTGTGCCTTAGTTACAACACCCACACTACAACAGTCACCTCTCACTGTGCCTTAGTTACAACACCCACTACAACAGTCACCTCTCACTGTGCCTTAGTTACAACACCCACTACAACAGTCACCTCTCACTGTGCCTTAGTTTACAACAGTCCCACTACAACAGTCACCTCTCACTGTGCCTTAGTTACAACACCCACTACAACAGTCACCTCTCACTGTGCCTTAGTTACAACACCCACTACAACAGTCACCTCTCACTGTGCCTTAGTTACAACACCCACTACAACAGTCTCACTGTGCCTTAGTTACAACAGTCACCTCTCACTGTGCCTTAGTTACAACACCCACTACAACAGTCACCTCTCACTGTGCCTTAGTTACAACACCCACTACAACAGTCACCTCTCACTGTGCCTTAGTTACAACACCCACTACAACAGTCACCTCTCACTGTGCCTTAGTTACAACACCCACTACAACAGTAGTCTACTACTACTAAACACACTAAAGGCTGTCCAAGGCACCGGAGGGACTGAGGCGTGTGGATGAAACCCCCAGCAGCCAGTTAAAGGAGGACATTACCATTCAGCACCGCCACGGGGTTGCCACATTCTGGTAACTTTCCCCAAATTCTCAGGTTTTCTAGAAAATCTCTGTCAGGAGGAATACGCAGGAAATTCAGGAGTCCTCCTGGAAAACCAGCAGGGGAATTATGGGAAAGTTAGTGGAATTTTGCAACTTTAACTACAAGAGAACAGAATAACAACTCACTCTAGCCCCCCCCGCGCTGCAGCCATGGTGGTAGGATCCTCCACCTCCATCTCAGGGTTGGTATAGCCCAGAGTCCCCGAGTAGCTTACATCCTGAGATGGAGGGAGAGAGAGAGAGGTAGGGCGAGTTAAAGAGAGAGAGGTAGGGCGAGTTAAAGAGAGAGAGAGGTAGGGAGAAGGAGGGAGAGAGAGAGAGAAAGAGAGAGGGGTAGGGAGAAGGAGAGAAAGAAAGAGGTAGAGAGAGGTAGGGAGAAGGAGGGAGAGAGAGAGGGAGAGGTAGGGAGAGTTAAAGAGAGAGAGAGGGGGAGAGAGAGAGGGAGAGGTAGGGAGAGTTAAAGAGAGAGAATGGAGTGCAATGGCTAAATGAGGGCATCACTGACTGGACAAGAGTCCAGGAGGAACTGAAGAGACCTGAGCCAGTCCAGATGGAACAGACAGACAGACAGCACCCTGTAGTGATGGAACAGACAGACAGCACCCTGTAGTGATGGATCAGACAGACAGACAGACAGACAGCACCCTGTAGTGATGGAACAGACAGACAGCACCCTGTAGTGATGGAACAGACAGACAGACAGACAGCACCCTGTAGTGATGGAACAGACAGACAGCACCCTGTAGTGATGGATCAGACAGACAGACAGCACCCTGTAGTGATGGAACAGACAGACAGACAGCACCCTGTAGTGATGGAACAGACAGACAGACAGCACCCTGTAGTGATGGAACAAACAGACAGCACCCTGTAGTGATGGAACAGACAGACAGACAGACAGACAGCACCCTGTAGTGATGGAACAGACAGACAGCACCCTGTAGTGATGGAACAGACAGACAGCACCCTGTAGTGATGGAACAGACAGACAGCACCCTGTAGTGATGGAACAGACAGACAGACAGACAGACAGCACCCTGTAGTGATGGAACAGACAGACAGACAGCACCCTGTAGTGATGGAACAGACAGACAGACAGACAGACAGACAGACAGACAGACAGCACCCTGTAGTGATGGAACAAACAGACAGACAGACAGACAGCACCCTGTAGTGATGGAACAGACAGACAGCACCCTGTAGTGATGGAACAGACAGACAGACAGACAGACAGCACCCTGTAGTGATGGATCAGACAGACAGACAACACCCTGTAGTGATGGAACAGACAGACAGACAGCACCCTGTAGTGATGGAACAGACAGACAGACAGCACCCTGTAGTGATGGAACAGACAGACAGACAGCACCCTGTAGTGATGGAACAGACAGACAGCACCCTGTAGTGATGGAACAGACAGACAGCACCCTGTAGTGATGGAACAGACAGACAGCACCCTGTAGTGATGGAACAGACAGACAGACAGACAGCACCCTGTAGTGATGGAACAGACAGACAGACAGCACCCTGTAGTGATGGAACAGACAGACAGACAGCACCCTGTAGTGATGGAACAGACAGACAGCACCCTGTAGTGATGGAACAGACAGACAGCACCCTGTAGTGATGGAACAGACAGACAGACAGACAGCACCCTGTAGTGATGGAACAGACAGACAGACAGACAGACAGACAGACAGACAGACAGACAGACATACAGCACCCTGTAGTGATGGAACAAACAGACAGACAGACAGACAGACAGACAGACAGACAGCACCCTGTAGTGATGGAACAAACAGACAGACAGACAGACAGACAGCACCCTGTAGTGATGGAACAGACAGACAGACAGACAGACAGCACCCTGTAGTGATGGAACAGACAGACAGACAGCACCCTGTAGTGATGGAACAGACAGACAGACAGACAGACAGCACCCTGTAGTGATGGAACAGACAGACAGCACCCTGTAGTGATGGAACAGACAGACAGACAGACAGACAGACTTGTTCTGGTAACTACCCGTGTAGAACCAGTCAGGGTACTAACTTGTTCTGGTAACTACCAGTGTAGAACCAGAGTCTGGTCAGGGTACTAACTTGTTCTGGTAACTACCAGTGTAGAACCAGAGTCTGGTCAGGATTAGTATTAGTAAGTGCTACTAGAAGGGAGTTGGTATCAGCTTGTGTTCAGCTTGTGTCAGGAACAGGGTCTGTCTGGCAGGGTGAGGTTTCAGTGAGATGGTTAGAGTCTGGGTGAGGTGAGGTTTCAGTGAGGTTGTTAGAGTCTGGGTGAGGTTTCAGTGAGATGGTTAGAGTCTGGGTGAGGTGAGGTTTCAGTGAGATGGTTAGAGTCTGGGTGAGGTTTCAGTGAGATGGTTAGAGTCTGGGTGAGGTTTCAGTGAGATGGTTAGAGTCTGGGTGAGGTTTCAGTGAGGTGGTTAGAGTCTGGGTGAGGTTTCAGTGAGATGGTTAGAGTCTGGGTGAGGTGAGGTTTCAGTGAGGTGGTTAGAGTCTGGGTGAGGTGAGGTTTCAGTGAGATGGTTAGAGTCTGGGTGAGGTTTCAGTGAGATGGTTAGAGTCTGGGTGAGGTTTCAGTGAGGTGGTTAGAGTCTGGGTGAGGTTTCAGTGAGGTGGTTAGAGTCTGGGTGAGGTTTCAGTGAGATGGTTAGAGTATGGGTGAGGTTTCAGTGAGATGGTTAGAGTCTGGGTGAGGTGAGGTTTCAGTGAGATGGTTAGAGTCTGGGTGAGGTTTCAGTGAGGTGGTTAGAGTCTGGGTGAGGTTTCAGTGAGGTGGTTAGGGTCTGGGTGAGGTTTCAGTGAGGTGCTAAGGGTCTGGGTGAGGTTTCAGTGAGGTGGTTAGAGTCTGGGTGAGGTTTCAGTGAGATGGTTAGAGTCTGGGTGAGGTTTCAGTGAGATGGTTAGAGTCTGGGTGAGGTTTCAGTGAGGTGGTTAGAGTCTGGGTGAGGTGAGGTTTCAGTGAGATGGTTAGAGTCTGGGTGAGGTGAGGTTTCAGTGAAGTGGTTAGGGTCTGGGTGAGGTTTCAGTGAGGTGGTTAGATTCTGGGTGAGGTGAGGTTTCACTGAGCCTCAGGGCTCAGCTTAGTATTGGTTATGAGGAATCCGTGTGGTTTTGTCAGCCTGCTGTGAGTTATAGGAGAGCACTGTGTTTTATAAGGTGGGTTATAGTTCGGTTAGACAGAGAGCCTTTGTCCCAAATGGCACCCTATCCCCTATATAGTGGCACTACTTTCAACCAGAGCCCTATTCCCTATATAGTGGTACTACTATAGACCAGAGCCCTATTCCCTATATAGTGGTACTACTATAGACCAGAGCCCTATTCCTATATAGTGGTACTACTATAGACCAGAGCCCTATTCCTATATAGTGGTACTACTATAGACCAGAGCCCTATTCCCTATATAGTGGTACTACTATAGACCAGATCCCTATTCCCTATATAGTGGTACTACTATAGACCAGAGCCCTATTCCCTATATAGTGGTACTACTATAGACCAGAGCCCTATTCTCTATATAGTACACTACTTTCAACCAGAGCCCATGTGGACTGGGCCGGGGCCAGAGCTGTGGTTTGACGGGACTACTGTGTGTGTGTGTGTGTGTGTGTGTTGCACGACGGGTTTCTTTGTGAGTGTGCCAGGTGCAGCTGGTGGGTCGATGTTCGTCCCATCAGCTGCTGGGTTTTGGTCACAGCCAGACAACCCAGGCCAAGCCTAACAGAGCGTCACCATGGTTACCCAAACCCAGCAAGCAGCCCAGATTGAGAGAGCAGCCAACGATCACAGGGCAGGGAGGTGTGTGTGTGTGTGTGTGTGTAAGGACTTGTAAGTCTGCATTTGACGGTGTGATTGTGGACGGGCGTGTCTGTGTGAAGTCAGAGTCAGTAACTATCAGGACAGGTGTAAAGTCAGGGTCGGCAGGGTAGCCTAGTGGTTAGAGCGTTGGACTAGTAACCGGAAGGTTGCGAGTTCAAACCCCCGAGCTGACAAGGTACAAATCTGTCTTTCTGACCATGAACAGGCAGTTAACCCCACTGTTCCTAGGCCGTCATTGAAAATAAGAATATGTTCTTAACTGACTTGCCTAGTTAAATAAAGGTTAAAAAAAATAAAAATAAATAAAGGGTCAGTAACTATCAGGACAGGTGTAAAGTCAGGGTCAGTATTATATCAGGACAGGTGTGAAGTCAGGGTCAGTAACTATCAGGACAGGTGTAAAGTCAGGGTCAGTAACTATCAGGACAGGTGTAAAGTCAGAGTCAGTATTATATCAGGACAGGTGTGAAGTCAGGGTCAGTAACTATCAGGACAGGTGTAAAGTCAGGGTCAGTAACTATCAGGACAGGTGTAAAGTCAGAGTCAGTATTATATCAGGACAGGTGTAAAGTCAGGGTCAGTAACTATCAGGACAGGTGTAAAGTCAGGGTCAGTAACTATCAGGACAGGTGTGAAATCAGGGTCAGTATTATATCAGGACAGGTGTGAAGCCAGGGTCAGTAACTATCAGGACAGGTGTGAAACCAGGGGGGGCCGAGGGAGGTCGGTATGTACCACTGTCCTAGTGGTGTAGTCAGCCGAGGGAGGTCGGTATGTACCACTGTCCTAGTGGTGTAGTCAGCCGAGGGAGGTCAGAATGTACTACTGTCCTAGTGGTGTAGTCAGCCAAGGGAGGTCAGAATGTACTACTGTCCTAGTGGTGTAGTCAGCCGAGGGAGCTCAGAATGTACTACTGTCCTAGTGGTGTAGTCAGCCGAGGGAGGTTGGTATGTACCACTGTCCTAGTGGTGTAGTCAGCCGAGGGAGGTCAGAATGTACTACTGTCCTAGTGGTGTAGTCAGCCGAGGGAGGTCAGAATGTACTACTGTCCTAGTGGTGTAGTCAGCCGAGGGAGGTTGGTATGTACCACTATCCTAGTGGTGTAGTCAGCCGAGGGGGCCGAGGGAGGTCAGTATGTACCACTATCCTAGTGGTGTAGTCAGCCCAGGGAGGTCAGTGTGTACTACTGTCCTAGTGGTGTAGTCAGCCGAGGGAGGTCAGTATGTACTACTGTCCTAGTGGTGTAGTCAGCCGGGAGGCCGAGGGAGGTCAGTATG